>NC_092862.1:144603849-144644451 GCF_032062135.1 Pyxicephalus adspersus
CTAACATCAAATACAGTATTTCTCGACCTTTATTACATGAGGGAACCCTTGAAATCACTTCCAGGTCTTGGGGACCCCCTTCTATCATTATTATATCCACAGCTCACAGTATATTAGTGTGGTGGTCATTGGGAAGAATTCCTCTTACATTGCTGGCCATGGGGAAGAATGTCACCCTTACAGATAGACAAAAACATCATTGGTGTCACTTATACTGATCTGAGAGGGGCCAACTGCTCATTGCTCAAGGAACTGCCAGCAACCTCTGGAGTAACCCTGGTTGAGAAACGCTGATCTAATGTATTAGACATACTTTGTAGGCATATGTTCAAATTAAGGCCGGCCATACTCTAGTTGATGGGTTCACCCTCAGGTAAATGATCAATATATCTCTGATACTGTTTGCTTGGATTACTTCTGTGCACTACAATTTGCCCCTGCTGGAGCAAATTCAACCAGGGTTTTTGCCTTCCTCTGGATCAACTATGTCTTATAGGGTTTATCTGGATATGTTGACTTCCCCAGTGGTTGAACCTGATGGACTCATGTGTTTTTTTGACCTGACTATGTAACTACATGATCAAGGAGATTTAGGCAGAAATCTGATCAAATAGCGAGAGTCAAATAAATCTCAACATTCAGCTTTACATATCCAATGTTCCTGCTGTATACCAGGACACAGCACAACCAATTGGAATCCAGGAAAGAGCGATTGTATTGGTTCCTTCGTTGATCACTCTCCACCCCTAATATTATTATTACACAGTATTTATATAGCGCCATCATATTACGCAGCGCAGTACAAAGTCCATAGTCATGTCACTAACTGTCCCTCAAAGGAGCTCACAATCTAATGTCCCTACTATACCCATATGTCATTAATGTAGTCTAAGGTGAATTTTTAGGGGGAGGCTAATTAACCTAACTGCATGTTTTTTGGGATGTGGGAGGAAACTCACGCAGACACGGGGAGAACCTGCAAACTCCATGCAGATATTGTCCTGGCTGGGAATTGAACCTAGGACCCAGCTCTAACCTAGCGCCAACCCCGATGCCACCGTGCTGACCCCTAACAATTGAAAAAGAGCCACTCATCAATGTGTGATTTATATTTTAAATATCAATCAAGAATATAATTTTATTTCATATTTTTATTTTATCAGTCCGATCACAGGGGGGAGGAGTAAAGGATCAAGGAGAACAAGGACGGCCTTTTTAATAATGAAAATATATAATATTGTTCTCTGGGATTTCTTCCAGACTTGAATGTTTAAATGTCCAATTTCTAAATAATTTAAAATAATAATACATAAGACAAATTTACTCATCATCTTCCCAGTTGACGCCGTTATGGGCGTCCGCCATCGCCATAAGTAACACGTATCGGGGCCCTGGCATTGGCATGATACAATACCCAGGATATAAACCTATTTTGGAAAGGAGCCAAAATCCGAACGTGGAAGAAAATCTCCCGGATTAAAGGACATAAAAAAGCTATTTAGTGGTAAGCTAAATATTATTTTGTTTCTATTGAAAGGGTTAAGAAAACAAAGAGCATGTTGACAATTTCACCCCACCGGTCGCTGGGAAGGCTCCGCGGCGGGACAATGCTATCATTATTACATGGCCCCTTTCTCACTGGATTTTCCACAAAATCTTTAATAATTTGATTCTTTTCAGACCCAGGAGCCAGCTGAGCTTTTTAAGAACAGTAACAAAAAACCCGGAGAGAAATCCACAACTCAGCGAGAAGCTTTGGCGCAGAGATGTGCTGAAGCCGATTAGGTTTGGCCTGAATAGATTCAGGACGGGGCCTAGCGCACAGCTCGCGGTCCCCCCGGCTTCATTCATCGCAGTACAATATCACCACCAGAGCCCCGGCCTACACACTAAACTACGCTATTATAGAAAAAAATAAATAAATAAGAAGAGAACTAGATTATTATAACAATGTCTCCTCCTGGGTTTGAAAATGCCAAGGAATTTTTTTTTTTTGGATTTCATTTTTTGTTAATAGTTGGGTTTTAAAAAAAATAAATTCTGCATTATATTTGTAAATCAAATTGGTGTCAAAGGACGTTCTAGTTTTATGGATTCCGGACAAGAAAATAGACAATACACATAGTGCAGTTATATTCAGATTTAAAGAAACAGATTTATTTAAGCTCTTTAAGACTGGAGAACACTATCATGGGAGAACCTGAGGGATCCAACAAACCTGGAATGGAGTTTTAAAAAAATAATTTGCTATTAGTTGGCAAATGTATTCAATCCTGGACCAGATTTATACTAGATTTGTTGGATCACCCAGGTTCTCCCATGATAGTCTATCTTCTCCAGTGTTGGAGAGGTTTATTAAAACAGGCCCATGGTCACTTTGCCTATTCCAGTGTGGTCAGCAAAGTGCCAGCATTACCCCCTTCATGGGTATACTTTCCCAAACAGGGTCCCTTGCTGCCTTCCTTTTCACTGCATGTGTGCCTATTTAATTTCTGGTGCTGATTGGTGTTGGAGCTTGGATGGAGGGTCATAGAACTCTCATACTTGACGGTGCCAACTGGCTGCCAACATATGGAGGGTGACTACCCCAGAGTTAGAGGCTCAGATACCTTAGTGAGGGTTTGGCGGTGCCGGAAGGCTGGCTAGGTGGATGGCAAGAAAGAACATCCTGTGGACCTTTGTGATATTCCCCCCAAAACTTGACATGCCCCCTAGGTTGGGTTCCTGATTGCTACTGGTTTAAAAAAACTATAAAGTCTGGAAAACTCTGCATTATGGTGGGCCCTACTTCTCTCATCATTTGGTGGGCTCCCGATCGTCAGTCTGAGTCACTCAGATTTCACTACATACTGTGAACTTCTCACAATGTGCATTAGAAGCTGCCACAAGTCAGGGGATGTCCAGCATCATCCATCCCCCACCCTGACTGTCCCTGCCCCCCACATTCATTGGATTTTACTCTTTTTATTATGGTGGGTCAGCATCACGGGTCTGTTTAGCGCAATATTTACAGCTCCTTGCCACCCCTTCACCCCAATGATCTGCTTGCAATCAATGCACAGAGACCCCATAATGACATTACCAGGTCCAAAGGAAGATATGTATTGAGAAAAGGTTTAAATGAAAATTAAATAAAAAACTGTATTTGATAACTATATTAGTATTACAATGAGGGGGAAATGAGGAATCAGCCAAATATAACTTCGGCATTGAGTGGGTGCAATGCCAGCATATCAGATTTTATTCTTCTTCCCATAAATGGCATTTTCACTCTTGTCTGATGCAGATTCACCAAGCACAATGCCAGGAGGGGGATCTGCATTACATAGAGAAATGTGAAAACGAGACAGCGGAGGAGCCAAGTCCAAGTCATCCAAGTGGCTCCATGGGCAATCCAAACTAGATGGCATTTAGTTTTGCCATTGCAGTTTTATAATAGATTTGGATTTTGTTTAATTCTTTGTGTCCCTTTACTGCGGACCCCCAGTAGCCTCATTAGGCCCCTTATTACCTACATGCACTGGATTCTGTTGCTGCTGCTCCTCTGTGCCCTGCACCTATGGTGGGCCATACCTGTGCAATATATGCAAGCACAGCCACAGCATTATCCAACAGCAATCCGGACCTTTAAATATTGGTAGAAAACGGTCCACTGGCAGAAAAAGACGACCAACGACATTGCTCCCACTGACATTGAATCTGAGTTTTCTTTTACTTTTAGGTAATGACTACACGTATCAGGTCATACAAACACTCTCCATCCATCTGACACTGGCCTAAATCGTCTGTCAAATTTTAAAAATCATTGTGGCCCTTCCTACCTCTGGGATAGGTGGAACAACAGAGAGTCAGGGAGATGAAATCATCAGTCTGCCGCTTCTCCATCACCGTCCAATCACAGGCTGAGGACAAAACTTGTTCCTGAACTGCTGTAAAATCAGATCACTTGCCAGTGATTTGCTGCATTGTAGAGCTGGGTTCATCTGGTCATAAATTTTGGTACAATAGACCCCCTTATATTTATTTTGCATATATATAAGTTACGCACATATACATTTAACTCACTTATATTTATGTGCATATTAAGCTATTTAGACCTGGTACAACTTTTTTGAGATTCTTAGATTGCAAGCTCTTCTGGGCAAGGTCCTCTCCTCCTCCTGTGTCATTGTTTGTATTTATCTGTCCCTTGCAACCCCTATTTAATGTACAGTGCTACAGAATATGTTGTCCCTAAATAAATGCAATTTATTATTATTAATAATATTAATAAAAATAATAATAATAAATCCAGTGATAATGTTCAGATCTACATTACAACTGCTAATATAAGGTCTCAGCCACACACGGAGTGCATTGTGATAAGACTCTGTAGGAGCAATTTACAATACAACCTGCATATTTAATAGTTGCCCCCAGGTATACATCTAATTATATCATTATACAAAGAAACACAATAATAAAAACAATATTTATAGAACAGATATACATAACACTATTTAAAAATAAGACATTGAAAGCATTGCACATTGATGGATCTCAATTGATGGAGATATAATTTGTTATCTTGCAAAAGAAAATAAATGGCTTTCCAGGAGCCGTAGCCACCATCTCATTTCCCTGGCCAAATCCCTGGCAGCTCATATGAATTTCAAAAGACTGGGCAGCCTGATTAGTTTTTTTTCTTGGAAGTTGACTTTAAGTCAAAGGAAATTATTCATTGAAGTAAAAAATGCATGAGCTGCCCCCATGCTGTGCGGTGGGATAGGAGACACAGAGGATCTCTCTCTGCACGCCCTGCTCTATTACCTGCGTTTAATCACAGACTGTCTGATCTGATGTAATGGCTCACAATCCTATCATTAGGGTTGTGGGGTGTGCAGATCACGTAGGCTCCCACAATCAAATAGCAGGTTATTTTACTGCTAACTCTCAATAAGTAACTTCATAAAAACAACTCAATTAGCCCCGGAGAACAAGCAAGCCCTTGTTTTTTCTTTTTTTTTTAATCATTCGAATTAAAGTGTTGGTGACCCTTTGCATGAGGTTATCAGGGATCATTGGCAAGGGGTCACCCTGCAAAAAAAAATTGCAGGCCATCTCTTTTTTCAAGAAGCAGCACAAGACTTCTTATTGTCTGGTGATTGTGATTTTAAATTTCAGTTTTCCTTCTAGTGCAGATTATGCAAAACTGAAACCCTTTATATAAAGTAAAAATGTGTTTCTTTTTTCTTTAATTTTTTTTTTTTAAAAAAGGGAGAAACCCCTTTCTTTCTGTCTTTACTACCGCGGCAGTCAGGCTGAATGGGAGCGTAGAGCCTTTTAGGATATCCCAGGCGGCCTCGGGCTGCTTCTTCTGCACATGCCCAGTTTCGGGCATGAGTAGGCAAGAGTTTTTCCTGCGATAGGGGAAGAGGATACATGACCCCATCTAAAACTGATCCCAATATGATGCCATTGATCCAAGCCCAAAGTGCAGCAAAATACCTGGTAACCTACAATGGCATGACAACGCTGCTTGTGCCACATCATAGTTCTGCTCCATTTTTCTCTGAAAGACTAACCCCCTCTACCTATGTTATGGGATAAGGGGAAGGAGGCGTACTATAGCCCAGCAATTGCCAACCGGTGGTCTGAGAGAACATTTTGGTGGTCCGCGGCTCTGGTCGGTGGTCCGCGAGAAAATTTTGGTGGCTCTGGTAGGTGCATCCACTAGCAGGGTCATGAGAAGGACCCTGCTGAGGGGATGCCCGGGCTAGAGCCTCAGACCCCGTGCATTTTCTAGGCTCAGGGTAATGGGCTGGCTGTGATGTAGGCTCCGATCTGCGATGGGAGAGTGGGGGGAGTTATGTAATGATGATGTCACTTTGGTTGACACCTAGCTCCCCGTGCATGTACGGTCAGGAGCCAGTGATTTTAGTGGTCCACCGGACCAAAAAGGTTGGCCACCATTGCTATAGCCAATAGCTATATCAGTGTAGAACTCAGAAGGGCCAATACATAGAGAAATGTCCACTTAATGCAAAGTTATACTATGAACATTCTCATTATATTACCCAGACATATACTTTAATAAGTAAATAATTGCTTCGCGAACTGAAATGCAAAGAACGTATTCTTTTTTTTGTGCTGTTGACCCTGATAGACCTAAGAAACCCCAGCATGTCACACAAATGATGGCACTGAAATCCAGTTTTACATCCCAATCTCTACGTCTCACCGCATCCTAAGCATCAGTCTCTCATTTAATCCTTTCCCCTAAACATTCACTGCCCACACAAGGTGATATCACCAGCGGCCCTCTTCATAAGGTCAGGAAAGTTCCTCCCGACTTACCAAAGCCACAAAGGTTGTCCTTCCATCCAATAATTTAGATGTTTTTGTGATGTCATTTGAAAGGCGAAGATAGAAAATAACACAGTATCTCATCTTTTAATGCTGTCTAAGAATTATAATTACAGGGTTGAATTTTAATGATCATATCTGTAAGCTGCGAAAGGCTAAATGGAGTGTAAACTGAGGGCAAGAATCTCAACGATTTGGGGATGTAAGTATGAAGTTACGGCAGATGAAGACCTGGCTGAATCCCCTAAGCTGAAATACTTGTGCCAAGTCTACAATTTGATTTTTAAAGGAAACCCTCCTAAAGAAAAATATTGGGGGATTGATGATCTGCTTTTGACAATTTGACCTGATTGGCTGTTTGACTCACAATTTATCAAACTTTCTGGGGCAGAAATGAAGCAAGTAGTAAGTTTAGTTTTCTTTAAAGTCCTCTTCCAGGCAAAAGTAACCCTTCCCCAAATCTCTTGCCCACCCCTCCTCCCACTCATTCATAATTGTTGACTTCCACTAGTGGAAATCCAAACCGGCCATTGTCTAGAGAAGTGTTTTTCAATTTTTTTATCATGAGGGAACCCTTGAAATAACTTTCAGGTCTTTAGGGAAACCCTTCTATGATTACTATATACATAGCTCACAGTACATTAGTGTGGTGGTCAGTGGGAAGAATTCCTCTTACATTGCTGGCCATTGGGAAGAATGTCACCCTTACAGATAGCCAAGAAGATCATTGGCGTCAGTTACACTGTCCTGAGAGGCACAAACTGCTCATTGCTCCAGGGACCCCTATGAACCTCAGAAGGAAACCTGGAGTTCCATGGATCTTTGGTGGAGAAACACTGCTCTAGGCTCATTGTACCCCTTGCTGGGACACCATGACGTTGCATCCAGTGCCTAAAAGGCCCTTTCGAATAGGTTTCCAGCCTGTCCCTTTTGGAAACATAAATGGTACTAGAGAAGCAAGTAGAATTTTAAGGCATACTTCTCCTACCCTTAAGTGCAGAAGAAAGAAGACCTAGGACATTGGCTGTCACGTGATGGGGCATTTATGTTTTATAGTTAGCTGAGGGCAGATATAGTTTAATAGGTGGATGCCCTGGTCAAATCCTTTGATGTACAGCCAGGCTATCCTCTTCTGTTTAGCTGGTATAGCTTCTTCATGGCCATTTGAGTATTCATTGTTTCTTGATGAGGCCTGCCATGTTGGTATTGACCGACCTTGGTGGGCAACCTGGTCATAGTTGCTGATTGAAAGGTTTGGACCCAAAATTTGGAATGCTAGTGAAACCATTAAATCAGTATATCAGCAACAGAAGGGCAAGTTAAGCATAGTACAGTCATGGGGTGGGATTGGAGATGCAATAAATGGGTAAAATGAGTCTTTAAATAGCATGGCAAGTAAACTTTCATGTTTAACAAGTTTTAGTAAACAAGCAGATGGCCCAGCAACAGTCAACCCAATAATCAGAATCACTTGACATCCTTTTATTAGGTGTTATAATATTAAGGTGTGTTTTAAGTACAACAATGGAAAAGAATGGGGTAAGTCATTATACGTTACAATTTTTTTGGTGATTGTCCTTGCAAAATTGCCTTTCATCTCCTAACTGATAAAACCAAAGGGCTGAACACCTTGCACTGGAAGTGATGAGCTGAAATGTGCACCGTCATCATCTCCTCCAAGGTTTAAGGTACACACAGCTGCAAACTGGGATGATCGCACATAAGAAGACATAATCGCAGGATGATTAGTAATGTCGTAAAGTCGGAACAAAGAAACAAATAGAATTTGGCACCACAACAAAATGAAGACTTCAAGGGTGGAAAACTTGTTGCTGTTGTCAGCAGACTGGATTCATATCAAACAGAAAATCCCTAATGAAAATGTACGTTGGAAGAAGAAGGTAAAGCCACAAAATGTTGCTCCAGGCAATTAGAGGCCATCACAAGAAGGAAAGAAAAGACACCGACCTTCCATGAGCCAGATGGCAACATGCTAGGCTGGCACTAAGTATAGACCTGTGGTTGGGTGGGATGGCGGCTTCCTAATCCCAGCACATCAATTAATTTCATGTCATTGCTTTCAGAGGTGATATAAAAACAAAGCAGCTTGTGGTGACTTTTCTGTATTTGTCTTATATAATGGAGTTTAGTGCTTGGTTATTAAAGCAAAAGTGTTCTATTAGAAGAATCAAAGTAGTGGGGTACTGGACATGGTCCTAGCCTGGTATCACACAGGGTTCAGGCAGCTGTCCAATAAACCATCCACATGGTCCTATAGAAGAGTCTTCAGGTTAAAGAGTAGAGGGCACCACAAGATTTCAACAGTCCAACAATCTTTTACTATTAAAATGTTCTTATGGGGACTCTAATGTGTTTCAATGGCTCAAAACTGCCCTCTTCTTTCAGGTGCTAAACCAGGCTTTGCTCACCTCCTTCCCACCTGATATCTTTAAGCATCTCCTCTTGAGCCCAAGATTTCTCTAAAGATCGCTAAGTCTCAATGAATGGGACAGATGTGTTTCCCAAATGCATTGAAATCACCATAAAAACCAAATCCGAGAGGGTCAGCCTATTAAAACATTACATTGCTCTCTGGGTCTGAATTTGGAGACTACTGGAGATGTTGGCATTTGGAAAAGGTCACAGACTGGGGACTGAGGCTGTGCATGGAAGTAACTTTGGGAAGTGTCAAAGGTGGGCCCATTAAAAGTGTTGATATGAATGGAGACTGGTATTTAACCTCCTGATCTGGATTTATATGTCTAAAAGCGGTACATTGTTTTTCACAAAAATGTATTTTACAGTATAATAACAGTATGAGTATAAAAAAAAGTTGGAAACACAAAATCCATGTCAAAATAATAAATTAAATAAATTAAAAAAAAAAATGTTTTTTAATTTTTTTTTAATTAAAAAAATAAAATAATAATATACTGATAGTATTATATTCTACTGTATACTGTAAAATATTAAATGTAAAGTATTATATTCTACTGTATACTGTATACTGTAAAATAAATGTTCATGAAAGACAATGTACTGCTTTTACATATAAATCCACTGTATTGCATTCAATACAGGTACTTTGTATTGAATGCAATTTTGAGATTCCTGACCCGCCAGCAACGTACGCAAGCACCATCACCGGTGACTCATCATGTGCAGACGACGTCAGCGGAGGAAGAAAGAGGAGGGGATGCGAAGGAAGAGAGAAGATGCGAAGACGACACGGGGCACCGGCGGGTCAGGTAAGACTCAATTTACTATTTTTTCCTATAGGTTTACCTACCACGAGTCAGGGTTACCACTTTTAGCATCTTTTTTCTACCCTGAGTCACATTCAGGGTTACCACCCAAGAGGTTAAGATGCTTAAACACAATGGGCCTGATTTATTACAGATATAAAAGGCTGGAGAAGATATAATTTTATCACTGAACCTGGGTGATCCAGGAATGATCCCGGAATGGATCTGGTCCTGGATTGAAAACATTTACTAACAAATAGCAAATGGTTTAAGAAATCCTTTCCAGGTTTGTTGGATCATCCAGGTTCACTGATGAAAGTGTATCCTGTCCAGCCTTGGAAAATTTTCAAACATCAGGCCCCACGCTTCCATTTTGGTACAAATATTAGCCTCAGTCTGCTCTAGATGTCTTTGTAGGCCATACATGGATGAAGGAAGTCCTTGGGTAAAGCTCTGACAGTCGTCCTGGTATGAGGGGCAACATTTCGGCAATGTGGGCATAAGTAATGGTTCTGATTTTTTAAAGATCTCCAAGACTGTAGAAATTCTATCTATCATGGGAGAACCGAAGCCATCCAGCAAACATGGGATGGACCTGGTCCAGCATGGAAAAGATTTGCCAACTAATAGAAAATGATTGTTAGGTAATCTATTACAGGTGTGCAGGTTCCACCATGATGACCTATCTTCTCTTGTGGAGATCCTTAATAAATCAGGCGCCAAACAAATGTGAGCAGCAAGCTAGTTGGGTGGAAAAAAACTGCAATGACCGGTTTCATCTTTCTAGAAATAATTTAGCTTATATTCATCCCTATTTATTGTACAGTGCTGCGTAATATGTTGGCGCTATATAAATCCTGTTTATTAATAATAATAATAATAATAATAATATGAATAATCCCAGTTTTATAAACCTCTCTCCCCATATCAGGTTCAGATTAATAGATATTCATGTTGTATCGGTATACCTGCTGCATGGATTCCTTCTTGAGGAATTCATGTCAATGCCACGTGCCGCACCTTTGCGTTTCCCCTTCTCTCCCCTGACTACTCTCGGATTATTAATGATCACGCTGTTGACTTTTTCGTGCTTCTGACAGCCCCACAATATTGTACAAGTGACCGGCTGTCATGTTTAGTTCGAGGCGTCCTCCCAGCTAAGACGTCTGCAAACCAGGTTTATTTAGTTTCATTTTTTTCCGCAAACTGGATTGTTTGTCAATGAATTCATCATTTCAAAAAGAAAAAAAAAATCTTTAGACACACTAGACTTGGCTTCAAAAAGATCTTGTAGCTAGAGGCGCACAATGGGACGGCAGTTGTGCAGGTCGTGACCCCATGGAGGGTCTCAAAAGTCTTTCATGCAGGGTCAGTGCAGGATTAGACTTGTATACAAGAGCTACACTTGAAAGGAGCTACAAGGATCTGCAGATAGGCATATCATAAAGGTACCATAGATGGAGGACAGATATCTGGGACTTAGTTACCTAGTCCTTCATTCCATTGATGGCACTGTAAATGTATCTCAAGATTGTGATAGAAGACATCATCACCACCAACAAATTGCAGGAATATTTTTATGTAAACTACAATACAATAAAGATGTGAACCTGAACTTAGCTTACTAAAGCACCGAGTATCCTGGACATTTGCCAAGTTCTTTCAAAAAATATTGTTTTTTGACTATCTCCCATCTCCTCCATTGTCTTTTACAACAGTGGACCATACCTGTGCCTTTACCGTTGGCATAGATGATTTTAGCTACCACCAGTATATCATAGGAGGGCAATTGGAATTGTGTTGCCTCCTTAGTTATTAAGGCTTCTGATAGAGAATTTAAGTAGCCATTTCTTCCCACATTTCCCATGCATGCATCTCTGTTGGCACCATCAGGAAACTGGCTCTGAGAAAAGCCAAGCAGCCATAGCTGAAGGACATGGAGACAGAAAGTGGCTACAAAGAAGAGATAAAAAGGGAAATTTGTAGTTTATATATTATATTCAATTATATAATTATTATATTCATGATGAACTTACCATCCTTCAATTCAATGGTTTGTATGTGCAGTGGGTCAATCACATGTATGTGTGTTAGGCTTAATGTGGATGTAAATAACCAAAAAAAGACTTAAAATAAACTTTCTTTACATGCAAAAATGCAAATTAAATGGAATTTGCCCTTTACTTATGACTGGATACCCCCGATTTGTATAACTAAATATAACTGTGCTCTTGTTTTTTTTTCCTTGTATCTTGTTTATCTTGAAAATAGCCAAAATCTTGTGTATTGAAAAGTGAACCTGGGTGGGGTGACGGTACAAAATGTGGATGAATGTTGGGAAATTGACCGTTGAAAGATTAAAAAAAGTTTCCCATATTCTCACTCGTTGCTTGCATGTACTTTCAGGATGAATGCAGTTTTCTGAAGTTTGAAGAACAGGGAAATGTCCTGTTATCTGGTGATGTATCTACCTGCGTCTGCCTAGCTGTAGGCTGCATGTACAATAACCGGTGACTTGTACTTGTTGGTCCTCCTCCCTTTATATCTCCCAATCTTTATGAGCTCTGTGATAAGGGTGAGATGGGAGAGGAATGAAAATGACACAACCTGCAGTGAAATAAAACCAATTTGAAGTCACTTAAAATGCCAGTGATTGTTTGTATCTTGTCCGGAAGATGGGCAATGGCCGAACTAAAGATACCCATAGACATTGGGGATGGACGGTGACAATCCAACCCTCCCTGGGGCAGCAAATACTTTGAGTGTTCTGGAACTCACCAGACTCAAAAGACAAAGCAAAGCTGCTCTGCAATCACTTATTCATCATTATATGCATGTATTTTTTATGCAAGAATTTACCTGAATCTGACCTGATGTTTGCCTAATCAATAGAGCTCAGACTGGAGCAGGGACATTCAGCACAAGCAGCCAATCAATTGTGCTAAAGTGCTACTAAGATAAAGCCAATAGGAGGAGAGTGACAGAAAGATGAGCGCCCCACTGTGGTGCTTCTCATTTGCTACCAGCTCAAGATTGGGGCAGGAACATGAACATGAGGTTTATGATCTCATCTAAACTACAAATCCGCACCCTCATTGTGAAGGCAAAAAATAGAAGAAGACGTGTCTGGCAGGACGCATCACTCAATAATGTTGGAGGACAGCTGTGCAGATGGCAGATTTTTAACCGGGACTATTATTTTCAGCAAGGCTGATTTCGGGGTATGGCAAACGGGGCAATAGGCCAAAGCCCCCACCTTATCCATGGCCCCAATTGATAATATGACAGGGTTGCAGAGACCAGGAATTTGGCACTTCATTTTTGTTCAGAGTCCCATTTTTTTCCAAAACCCCCTCTGGTTTTTGGTGTCCACCTCTGGTGAAAATGTAATATCTGTACACAGCAGCACAAAATTCCCAACCCCACCTAGTAATAAACAGATATGCGATTTGCATCCCACTAGGAAGAGCAGAAAAGATCTTTTGTCATAGCCGAGGAAATAATGACCTCGTCTAGAGGACGATGGGCCAGTTAGCAGGTACTTGAGATGGTCCTGACGAGGTGTGAAAATTGCAGCATCCTCCATGGGTCTCATGTCTGCTAATAACCATATAAACACCAACAATGAGCTTAATTACAATCAATTCCAGGGCTGGCCTCCCTTTTCCTCTCTCCAGACCCTCCTCCGTGACAACACATCTCTCAGATGCCTTATCCGGCCTGAAGGCAAAACTTCTACATTAAATTCCTGCTGCCGGGGGTTGTCTGCATGCCTTCTCATCAAGGTTATGTGTTCCTTTAGAAAATGTCACAACTGCGGGCCAAAAAGGCCGCCCTCCTCTTGTCTTTGAAGTGACAATAAAAAAGGCCGCCTTCCTGCAAGTTTTTGAGGATGAGACGAAGCCCACAGGTTGTAATCTCCACTGCTTGGGATTTTCCGTAAAACTTCTGACACAGAAATGAGTCACCCCAACAGTCTCACCAAGAGGGAACGGAGAAGTGCTCGGTTAGGTCTACGCGAGCCGCACAACTATGGCGGAAAGTTTAAATCATGAATCAGCAAAATCTGGTTGTCCTTCAAAAAATTGTCTTTAGACTACATTGATGACATATGACTATGGTAGGGACATTACATTGTGAGCTCCTTTGAGGGACAGCTAATGACATGACTATGGACTATGTACTTTGCTGTGTGTTATGTTGGTGCTATATAAATACAACATTAATAATTTGTCCCTGAAGTTTCTGCAAACAAGCTGCTGATGAGGTGAACCTAACGAAATACATTGTTAAGCTTATGTAAGATTCAGACTTTCCAAACCAAGGAAAGTCTTATCCCTGGGCCTTTGTAGGTACCTTCATTCGAAACATAAACATCCATAAAAATATAATTTCAACATTAGAAACCAACCCTATAACAGGAAAAACAGATTGAGCATCCATACATTGTGATGTTATATAATCATATCTATTCTTATATACGCGTTTCGCAAATATATTTTCTGCTTCCTGGGAAAAACTTCTGATGGCAAATTTCATCACAGATACAACCATTGTAGTAACTTATTAGATTCATTGGACCGGATTTTTTGAAGCTCTCCTGGCTGGATCACCCAACTGATGAAAGTGTATCATCTCCAGCCTTGGAGAGTTTAATAAATCAGGCCCAATGCAACAAAATAGGAAACTTCATGTATATTGTGGTAGTTATTGTTAAAATTCTGTATTCTGATTGTGTAGGGCTAATGCAAGTTTTTGTACTTTATTTGTGCTGCTGGAATCAAGTGATAAAATGTCTTTGGTTGCTAAATAAATGGATATACTGGCTTCCAATTGTATAGGAATCTAGCAGCATTATCATTCAGAAGGCTGGGATTGTGGGCCCGCTGATCACCTTCACCATACAATGTGCTTATGACACCAGTCACCATTTGTCAATCTGGTGATCAATGGATTCCAAAAGAATAATCCCTACCAATATATTACAGCAATTTAAGGCTTTAAATTATCCCGCCATTACAGTGGGCTTGATTTATTAAAGCTTTCCAAGACTGGAGAAGATCAACTATCATGGAGGATGTGGGTGATCCAACAAAACCAGAATTGATTCCTTATAAGTCATTTGCTACTAGATGACAAATGTTTTCAATCCTGGACCAGATCCATCCCACGTTTGGTGGATCACCTAGGTTCTCCCATGATAGTCAAAATTTTCTGGTCTTGGAGAGCTTTAATAAATCAGGCTCATTGGCCTGGCATATGTTTGTTGGCCTGCATCTTATTCTTGGGAATTTCTTGCTAAGGCTAACCACATGGATCTGTTTCTAAGAAATGTGTTATTTGAACTGGAATGCCATCTTTGAAAGCCAATTGCATGTTGGTGTCTTATTTTAGGAAGGGCTGTCAGCAAGTAAATCAAGCCCTGGTCTAGGCAGAGTCACCCCTTAGGCTGGTTACACACGTGATCTTTCATGATTCTTTCAAACGACAAAAGACTGCACAATGCATGAACGAGAGCTGTACATTCAGCACCGCTCTGCTCAATGGAGTTGGGAGAGGGGAGAACTAGCGAGTGGCACCCCGCGGTGGATCCGTCGCCAGGACAGTTGCCTGGATGACGGATGACGAGTTCTGTACACACACCAGATTCTCATCTGATATCAGCCCAGGGGCGATTATTGCACGAGAATCATCGGACATGTATACATAGCCTTAGTTGATTGGCAATCTGTATATTGGGGTGGAGGATCCAAGTACCTGTTAGGACTTCACCAGGGCCTCAGAAAGTGAGGAAGTTGTGTTTTTAATGGGTGCCAAGTTATGATTCCCAATATAGACCCAACAGAGATAAAACGGAAGGCCCATCAAGGAGTAGAAGCATAGGCAGGAGAAGCAGAGATCTGCAGCAGGCAATCCATCAAACCAAATGAAGTACAAAGAACAGATAGGAACAATGTCGGGACAAGCGAAGTTCAGGACAAGCATATATAGAGCAGGGTCAAAGGCAAAGGAGCTGGTAGTTAGCTGGTAGGCCATGGCCACCACCACCCCTGAACCTCTGGGTTTTGAGCACTATGGCTGTGATAAGGAACCAATAAAAATTAATGATCTACTCATTTGTTGATTGGGGATCTCAAAGAAAAAAATAGAGGTAACAAATTGTGATTACTATGAGCCTTACTGAAATATTCATACAGTCAGACTACAACAATGTGGCATTTCTGAAGAAACATGTCAGGATTAATGATCGGCTTGCTATGGGTTCAGCAAACATTCTTTACATTTCTAAACCCTAAAAAGCCAACCTTGGAACATCAGTGTTCTAACTGACTGGTGGTAACTCCACTGATAACCACTGTCCCCACTGACACCTAAGGCTCTATTTATAAAACAGGGAATCAGACATTCCCTCAGACATTCCTTGATAAGAATCAATTGCTATAGAAACACATGGGCCTGGAAGATTCCCATGAGGGAATGTTTGAGGGAATGTCCCCAATGTTCCACAATGTTATCCAAATTCAAGTTCTGGAAAAATGTGGGAGTTGCTTGTTTCTATCCACAAGTGGGATATCACGTTCTCCAACATAATTTATAAAATACTGTGCTCCTGATCTTTTCTTTTGGGGTAACATATTTATTAATATGAAAATCTATGACAGTGTTTTAAACTAGGGTTTCATGGATTCCTAGGGTACCTCCAGAGGTTTTTAGGGGTTCCATTTCCATTTTTAGGGGAGAAGTTTGAGCCTCTCAGGTCAGTTTAAGTGACACCAATGATCTTTTAGGCTATCTGTAAGGGTGACATTCTTCCCATTGGCCACCAATGTAAGAGGAATTCCTCCCACTGACCACCACACTAATATACTGTGTGCCATGGATATAGTAATTATAGAAGGGGGGCCCTGAAGATCTAAAGACCTCTGAAGACCTGAAAGTTATTTAAAGGGTTTCCCCACATTACAATGGTTGAAAAATACTCCCTTAGAATTTACTCCGACCCTCTCTTCAACCCAACATCTTCAACCCAACAATGCGATCTTCTCTCTATTCTTCTGACTGCATCTATCACCAGGATATGACACCTCTAACTTGACCCATCATACCTTAGAAGTTACTCTAGATCCTCTCTTGATTTGGAAATCCCATCCTCCAAAAAGTTAGACAATACTCTGCTCCTGGAACTCTCTCATCTTTTCTGATTACACCCATCACCAGGTTCTCACATCTCCAACTTGTCCCACCAGACCTTACAACTGTGTTTCTCAACCAACGTCCCGTGGAACCCCGGGGTGCCTCCAGAGACTGCTGGGGTTCCTGAGCAATGAGCAGTTTGTGCCTCTCAGGTCCGTTTAGGTGACACCAGTGATCTGTAAGGTGACATTCTTCCCACTGGCCAGCAATGTAAGAGGAATTCTTCCCACTGATCGCCACACTAATATACTGTGATCTGTGGATATAGTAATTATAGAAGGGGTTCCCTGAAGACCTGAAAGTTATTTGAAGGGTTCCCCCATGTTATAAAGGTCGTGAAATACTGTCTTAGAAGACGTTTTGACCCTTTCATCATTTGGATATCCTATCCTCTAAAAAGATAGACGATACTCCCGGAACTTTCCTTACCTTTATGATTATGAAATTACTTGATTAGCACCAAGTTCTCATATCTCCAACACAATCCTGTCTAATGTAAAAAAATATTTTCTTTTAGATATCTGTCTACCATTTTGATAAAATGTTTCACTGGTATATCAAACCTTTCAACATGATTCACCATATATTAGAAAATATTCTGCTTCTGGCACACTGGACAGTTGGATATCACATGATCCAACATGGCCCTCCATAAGATTGGAAATACTTTACTCCTGGAATTCTCTCTATGTTTGTGATTACATCCACCGCCTGCATATTACATCTCCAACATGACCCTTCATAAGGTAGAAAATACTCTGTTCCTAAAACTCCCTCTACCTTTGATACTTTACATCTCCATTGGGAAATCACTTCCTTCAAATGGCGGAACATATTCTTGGCTTCTGATTTGAGAAGTGCAGGGTATAGGTGTAGAGTTTTTGCCCCAAAACTGCTTTAATGAATATGAAAAGTCCGCTATACCACAGCCCAATATATGACAGCTCCATACATTCCCACAGTATTGTTTCTGAAGTAGCTGTCCCGGCACGGCTCATCCTAGACTCACCCCTGGGTGTTAATGTTCATGCTTACACCTGCGTGACATAAAGTGATCCATTTATAGTGAGGAATTAGGCAAGTTCATCATACAAACAGTAAAATTCCTCACTTCGGCCAGTGATCACACCTAAACAACACAAACACTCATAAAACAAGCTACAAACACATAAACACTCTATAATCAGGAGCAGAGCAAAAGAATTCTAGAGACCACAGCACACACCGAGCAAATAGAATTTCCCAGCATTTCTTTGATGTGTTTTTATGTATTGTAGCCACTTCAAAGCACAAAGAGGACCCCCCGAGCCATATCCCAGGTTTGGAACTATAGTATGAGGTAGAGATATATAATATGATATGATTGTGTATGTACAGTGATGTCGCTGCATTAGGGACCACATAAATCAAAACATAAAGGCTCTCCTTGGATTGTCATTTCAATGCAAAACTATTTTTTGTTAAGTTTAAAAGTTATATCGAAGTTGAGAAGTTGCTGGCTCCTTTGGTCTGCTCAAAGCCAAATGATGGTTTCCAATTGGAACATTGATGTTTTATAGCTTTGAAGACGTAAAAACATGTAAAATAATTCTTGCGACCGTAATCTCTAGGAGAGGAGAGCTCATTCATGCCATTGTGCGGCTACCCAGTGTAATGCTCTGCAAATGTGCATTGCCATGTACCACCATTTCTAAATGAGTCACAACCCTATAGTGAGCACCTGCTCTGCTATTCACCACAATGCACAGATGTGAATGCTCTGTGTTTCATTGCCAAAAGTACAGGTGACATTTTTGTACATTGAGATATAATGAGGGACCACATTATATGAACACAAAAACACAAATATATTTATATTCTCAACCGGGGCTCCATGGAACTCAGACATTACAAGGGTTTCCTTGAGCTTTGGCTGATTTACCTCCCATTTGATGGAGAACTCTTTGTTGCAAAGCCGCAGCATGACGCCACAACTCTTTAAGCTACCCGAAAGGGGGCATTCTAACAAATTCTGTAACGAGGGCATCCTTTCCACTGACCTCTTACTTTTTATATGACCTTGTTTGATTTCAGCAGGGTATTATTTTTTTAGGGGTTCCTAGGGGGTTGAGAAAGGCTGCACTTTATGTACAGTCACTGTTTTTGGAACCTCAACCCTCGGCATCTCCTGAATTATGCTTCCTCCGGCTATGGTTCCCTCCGATCCCTCTCCTCTGGCTCACAGGGTTTCCCTTTTAGACTACCAGTCATGTCTTCCTCCAGCTATCTGCTCCATGTCTAGAATGGTGCTACCAAATCTGGCAGAAGGAACCAATTATTTTCACCTTCAACACAGCCTATTACCAATTTTCCTTCCTCCCTGTGGCACCCTGGAAACCTGGATGGCAGGGTAAGGTGCGGGGATTGGGTCATGGGTAGAAACTGGTTTCCTAAAAGGGTCAACAACATGTCTCTAACCCTCCATCTCTGGGCCTCCAGGGGTGATAGTTAAAATAATATTTCATCTTCCTAGAATTTTTTGTGCATTGAGGTGTGTTGGCAGATCATTAAGTGTCTTTTGTGCACAGTCGATTGTTTCCAAAAAGATGAGGACAGTGCACCATTGGCCCAAAATGTCTGGACGCAAAAGCGACCCCAATTTCCAATTGTATATTCTTCATACAGCAACAGGAAAAGCCTGAATATAAAAATGATAATTCATAAATCACTGTCACAGGTTATCAGCCACAGGAAATGTGGGGAAATTCCATAGAAGAATGTCAGTCCTGCAAGCTAATGAAATTTCTGTATCTGGACTCGGTGATTAAGGAACCGCACCTTCAGGTGGATTCAGATTTTTTGCCCGGGCGGAAACTAGTGAACCGCAACTCAGTATTATCCCGTCCCAGCCATGATGAAGGGGTTAATTTGTTGTTGCTGCTTCAAGTATCTCTTCCTGGGGCTAAACCCCAGATTCCTGGCATTCCTCGCTCATAATTCATTGAGGAGTCAGAGCTGATGTCAGCACCAGGAGTGTCTGAGTTTCATAATAAATGTTTAGGTTTATAAAAAGCCAATCAATAAAATCTCACAAAAAGTTTTATATTGAATCTTTACATAAATTCCTGCAATATTCCCAAGCATTTCCTGTTATGGAGGAACAGGGCTCTGCTTCTGTCTGTGTTCCTCTCTTGTCACCCCATCACAACAAATTGAGAAAATCACCCAAAAGTTTTTCTTGGACAGTTGTCTCTGGACCCATTAGATGATTTTCCTGTAGACCAGACATGTCCTAAATCCAGCCCTTGTTCAGAATTCCACCGGCCCGCAGCCTCTGTCATAAATTCAATAATATGTGGCCCACCAGCACTGTTGACCATAATATAAAATACACATGTACAATAAAGCTTTTTTATATTTCATTTGATCACCTGCCTTACAATTATCAGCCCGCTACTTGGCAGACATAATCATCAGGACACAGGGAATTCCCTACTCCATTATAGTAGGCAAGTGCTGTGCGGGACCCACACGGGCCACGCTCACTTTGATTCCAAGAACATGCGCTGCACGGAGCCCACACTGACACCCGACACCGGACTCTGTGCAGAGGGAATCCCTCACGTCACCCTGGTGGGCGTGTGCTGTGTGGGACCCGCGAAGACCACGCCCACACCGGTTAGTGATCGTCTCCCACACATTTTCACCTCACCATATCTGGCCCTCTTTGCAAAAAATTTGGACACCCCTGCTGTTGACCATTTTGAATTTCCCTTTATAACCATTTTTCACAGTATCATTGGTTACAAATCTCTCTGGATCTCCTCAGTGGGGACA
The DNA here is from genome assembly GCF_032062135.1 of Pyxicephalus adspersus. Lineage (NCBI taxonomy): Eukaryota > Metazoa > Chordata > Amphibia > Anura > Pyxicephalidae > Pyxicephalus > Pyxicephalus adspersus. The sequence goes on from NC_092862.1 coordinate 144,624,450, forward strand.
TATTTTAAACTTAAAATCTTAAAAAGGTCCCCCAACCAATCCCAGCTGATGGGCCCTATGTGCTGGGCATATCTTCCATAGACCCCGCTTTATGTAGATTGGTTTGGTTGAGCTGCAGAGATTTGGGAAGTCCTCTGCAGAAATTAGCATGAAGTTCAGACCAGATGTGGTCTGGATGCATGAAATTAAATTGCAATTTGTTTTGTTGGATGATAATGAGAAATCTCCCCTTCTCCATGTGCACAGTAACTCTTGGGACTTCCTCTGCACCTATCGGTCTATTCTCCTGCCCTCTGCGGCAGAGCCAGGGTTGCCATCAGGTGGGGGGGGCAAGGGTTACCTATATACTGGGTCTCGATCAAAAGAACTTTTGCATTGCTGTAGCTTTTAGATTTGGGGAGGAGGAAGTTTTCCCAATATTGAGCCCAGAAATTGCTGATGACAACCCTGGCACAGATGGACAGAAGTTCAAATCCTTTGGCACATAACACATCTCCTATACATGCATTCCATCTGTTTAATAAACTGTTTAGAGTTCAGCTTTAAGGTAAGGAGTTCTAGATAAAAAAATGATTGTGCTAAACAGTCCACAGGGCTCCCATGCAGAACACATGCAGCACACTTTGCATTTTTTCCATATGTTGTTCCCGGTGAACATGGCGTCATTGTTTTAAATCCTTTTATCTCATGGCATGGTTTGCGTATTAGTCAGAGGAAGCCAGGTTCAGTCCCTCCAGGCCGGGGCACTCTGAGTGACAGGGTAATAAACCCCAATAATTGCCCCAGCTGTTTCTTTCATGTGTCATAACATCAAATAAAATGACACAAGGACTCATGTTTGGGGAGTAAGGTGAGGGTGAAGGTAATGCAGGTGGAGGTGTTGCTCCCATAGGATGTAATGAGTCAGCATTGCTGAGGATGGGAAGAGGGAATTCTGCTGTGTGTAATATCACAAGACAGACCACCATGGACCCCCGCTATATATCCTCATCCAAGGATGCTTCACTTTGTATGCTGGTATCATACAAGATATTATACATTTATATAGCTCTGACATATGCCACAGTGCTGTACAGAGAACATTGAGCCAGTCTCATCAGTCTCTGTACAGAGGAGCTGACACTCTAATGTCCCCCCACAGTCACACACTATTATTATACTAATATATAGCTCTGACATATACCGCAGTGCTGTACAGAGAACAATGTCATATTGGTTTCTGCATTAATAAAGCTGATAAGGTAAATAGGAGATCATGAGAGCCGAGTGGGGCTAGGTAATGCTCTAGCCAATAAAATGAAGCACTTTTTGACTTGTTGCAGTTTCTAATGTACATTGGTGAAGCTCACAGTGTGCTGTGAAATCAGACCCGGGAGGGCAGTTTGATGAAGGGGAGGCTGGGGAGAGATTGGATGAGATGAAAGCTGGAGGGTAAATTTGATAAGATAAAGGCTGGTGGGCAGATTAGATGAGATGAAGGCTGGAGAGCAATTAATAAAGAGGAGCCTGGAGGGCAGATTTGATGAAGGAGAAGCTGGGGCAAATTTGATGAGATGAAGGCTGGAGGGCAGATTGGATGAGATAAAGGCTAGAGGGCAGATTGGATGGGATGAAGGCTGGAGGGCATTTATTAAAGAGGAGCCTGGAGGGCAGATTTGATAATATGGAGGCTGGAGGGCAGATTGGATTAGATGGAGGCTGGAGGGCAGATTGGCTGAGATGGAGGCTGGAGGGCAGGGTGGATGAGATGGAGGCTGGAGGGCAGATTGGATGAGATGGAGGCTGGAGGGCAGATTGGATGAGATGGAGACTGGAGGGCAGATTGGATGAGATGGAGGGCAGATTGGATGAGATGGAGGCTGGGGGGCAGATTGGATGAAATGGAGGCTGGAGGGCAGATTTGATGAAGGGAAGGCTGGAAGTCAGATTTAAACAACCAAAAAAAATCCAGAGTTGCCGAGCTCAATGCGCCAGCGAGTCTGAATTTCACCCCACTCCAGGCTCCAGCCAAACACTGATTTGTCCTCCAGAAACAACGTTCCACTCCAGTGGGTGATAAAACGTCCTAATCAGCGGCCTCGTTACTGGGTGTTCTGGAAGTTTTAATGAAGCTTTCACCGCCTTCTATAAACACTGCCACTCGACTGTGGAGCTGTATGTACTGCGGAAAGTCAGCGGCCACAAAACTCTCCCCATGCGAATGCTGAACATTCTTTCTGTACGGAGCCGCGAGGCTAAAAACACAACCGGACAGAATGAATGGGGCTGACCAGGAATAACTACGAATTCTTGGATCGCGCCCCTCACATCCATCAATACCAAGAAACAGGCTTCCACCCGGCCCAATGACTTTCTATGCTCCGGGTTATTTTAGCCTCGGTTAATCTTCTATAGTCGGTCATGCACCGTAAATGTACAATTATCGAGAACAAGCAAAACAATTTTGTATCAGAGAAACTTCAGCTGGGGCCCCTTTCATGGTGCAATTCAGCTGGATGTCTACCTGGTGCCAAACAGAAGTAAGATCCTTTAAATGCTGAATTCCGAGCATATATAGGATCCCATGACAAGTCCATGGATTTTTTATGAACTTTTTTTCCAGTTTCAAACCAATGCCCATACATAAAATATGCAATTTATGTAGAACTAACTCTGCTTTGGGTCTCCCTTTGATCCCCATAAGCAAAAGTTCTTCTGAGGTTCTGCTCCATGTTGACCTAATTGTAAGCTGCACATTCATTTCACAAATCTCCAATTTTAACACATCCCAAAAATGTTCCATTAAATTTAGATCAGCGGGGATGGGAATTCATTATACCTGGATACAATATTGGGCTTTGTACACATGTGCAAAAAATTTGTTGGAATGGATATTTCGTGATCCTTTCCAACGACAAACGACTGCACGATGCATGAACAAGAGATGTACATACAGCACCATTCTGCTTTATGGAGAGGGGAGGGGGGGAAAATGACGGAGCAGCACCCCGCTGCGTTCTCTCCGCTTCACTTCCATTAGGATCGTTCGCCGTCCATTGTCTGTGGATCCACCAGGACAGTCGTTCGGACGATAGACGAAGAGCATTGTACACACGCAAGATTCTTGTCTATCAGCCCTGAGCCGATTATCAAACAAGAACCATTGCATGTGTGTGCCCAGCCTAAGTTTCAGTGATTCTGATTACAATCTCACTTTTCTGTTCCTGGCTGACAATAGTGGAACCCCAAGTGGTCTTCTCCCGCTGTACCCCAACCATCCCCAAGTTTTCCATGCTAGACTTTCAGAAAAACTTTTCTGCTTAGCACAATTATAAAGATCGGCTCCTTGGATTCTCTGGACATCTGCTACTCCCTTAGATTACACATATCATGCCATCTGCAGCTCCTTTGGTGCCCAAGAGTGCAAAATGCCGGCACTTTATTAATAATAAAATCATAACAGTCTGTAACCAGTCTTTACATTTGCCAGTTTGGCTAACAATATTGTCAGGCATTTTATGGCACAACAAAGTTAAATACAATTTTCCATTTTTGCTCCCTTCTTGGAGCCATGTAGAGTTTCTCAAACGATTCCATATGGCACCAACAATCATGCCGTGGTCAAAATCCCAATTCTGATGTTTGATGTGAACATTACTTGAAGCTTGTCATCTGTATCTCCATGATGTCATCTACTGATTAGATAATTGTATAAATAAGCAGTTCCTGGAAACTGGTGGCTAGAGCATGGTTCTATTGCTATTTTTTAGGTAGTACATATATTGGCTTACATTCAAAGTGGTTTACATTCAGGTTTATGTTGATTTATATATATACCTTGATTTGCAAGCAAATATAAAAAACCCATTTGATACAAAAAATATGCCCCCTTGATGTAAATCCTGAGTTATCTGGGGCATTTTTAGATTTTCTCAAATTTAGCAATTTTTTCTCAATTGGTCCACTTTGCATTCCAGGGTACAAAAGTATGGAGGTCCCAAACATTCCATCAAACAATGCCTGGGACTCTGTGCTGGCTCAGAAGTTCCTGCATACCTTCTAAATGCTTGTTCTTTATCCTTTATTGCTTTCTAAAGGTCAGTGATTTGCGTAGGAAACTCATCATTAACCTCAATAACTGGAGACCTTTCCAAAGGACAAGAATGTTTTCCTGCTAATTAGGTCAACAATTCAGCGGTCATCAAGCAGCAGGAAAAGCTTAGCTAGGGGTGGACCAACATGGCGGCCATCAGCCCCTATGAAATGCGCCGTCCCAGTGTGCTGGGTTTTGTTACCAAGAATTTAATTTAGCTGTAGCCCAAAACACAAATAAACATTCCAAGTTTGTTTAGAATTGATGGTGTGTGCCGGATCAGATTGTCCCTGATCCTTGGGGCGTATTTGCAGGTAGGGATGATGTGTGTAGACTCTTGTTATCCGGCAAACACCTGCACCACCTTGTCACTTGGTATCCCTTCAGCAGAGGAGAGACATGGCCTCGGGGGCCTGCAACACCACATCTGAGGATTGTTTGGGTCATCGAGTTCCAAGACCTTTTGACTTCCAGTTGAATTACATGACAAGAGGTCCGGACACCTAAACCTTTCAAAATCGAGTATGGGAAGTGGCTGCTCTGTGGGATCATTGATGGAGGGTGCTCAATCCTAAACGAAATCACTTTTCTATCCTGACAACATTACTTGGGCGAGAAATGGAACGGCAACTAAGCATCCGATTGTTTGCACAGAATTTACTGTAAACAAGCCAAAGCCGCTGGTCTCAACCGCCTGATTGATTAAAGAGAACCAGTCATGGATAAAAACAACCTTTATATGCTCTTCTGAATCTGTCTCTGCAATTTTACTTATGAGGAATTCATACTTCCCAAAACTTTTTGCCCCCTAAGATAAGGAATAGTTAGTTGGAGTTCCATTCAGAATGTAATATGGTAACACATTGGTCTAAATGGGCTCTTTTACTTTTTAGCTTTAGGCACATTGGGGTATCTATTTACAATCTGACATTCACTAGACATTATCTAGTGGGAATCAGATCCATGGGTTTTCAAGTGATTGATTCTCCACCAGAATGTTTGGTCACTGCTTTTTAAATTGACCCCAAATGATTTTAAGGCCTTATTTAACTTGGAAAAGTTTTGGGATTCAGTGGGGCAAAAAGGGAACTCACAGCCTGGGCTAGTCCTAAATTTTTGGGCGTGGGGTCCTATGAGGCTGGAGGAAGCCCAATCTTATGCTTCAACACCTTGTCTGTATTATGGCCCCTATTCTGTATAACCCATCCCCCAGCACCAAACACTGCACCTACACACATCCCCACCCCTGAGCTCCAACACCATTGTACTGGCATCTATTCATTGAACACTAATACAGACGTGCCCACAGACACGCTCACTTGGAGGGTTGGTACAATGCTGATGGCGCCACACTTCCTCTGTCCTGGAGAGGTGAAATTAATCATGCAGGGAGGAAGAGATATCTGTCAATAGAAGAATACATTATATGGCTCAAAATGATGGAGTTGAGGTGACCCCAGTGAAGGGTCATATTATTAGTACAGTATAAAGTGTATTGTACTCTTCCAGCCTTGTGGTCACAGTTTGGTGAAGACCCTTTTCTGTTCCCCCCATGACTGTGCTCCTGTGTACAAAGCCCCCTCCATAAAGACATGGGGACACCATGGAGGAACTCGAGTGTCCTTCACACAGCCCCAATCTCAACCGTACTGAACACCTTTGGGGGGAATTGGAATGGACCCTTGTGAAGTGGTACACTTTGCACCTTCCCCCCCAGGTCCACTCCAAGTGTGAATGCATGATAACACTTTGCATTACGAGAATTTATTGCAGATAAGGCATGAAAGAAATAGATTTTTTGTGCACCACAGCTTTGCCTGCTGATGTCATTCTGCATTGGAGTGCCATTTCAAATCAACTGTATTGCATGGTGCTTGTAGTAGCTGTCATCTCTCTCGTCTGGACTACTGTAACCTCCTCCTCTCTGGTATTCCATTAACCAGACTCTCTCCTCCACAACCTATTATGAACACTGCAGCCAGACTCATATATCCTTCCCACCTACCTACCTACCCCATACACAGCCTTCCCACCTACCTACCTTACCTACCCCATACACAGCCTTCCCACCTACCTACCTACCCCATACACAGCCTTCCCACCTACCTACCCCATACACAGCCTTCCCTCCGCTCCTCCTCTGCTGCATCTCTTTGTACTTCGCTTCATTGGCTTCCATTTCACCTTAGAATCAAATTGAAGCTCCTGTGCTTTGCCTTCAAATCTCTACACAGTCCCACTTACCCTTCTGGCCTGAGAGAAAAATCCCCCCTAGCTACTCTCTTCGCTCCTCCAATCACCTACTAATGACTTCTTCAATCATAACCTCATCACACGCACGGCTCCATAACTTTTCTAGAGCTGCCCCGACTCTCTGGAATGGTCTCCCCGTCCTATTTGGCTTGCTCCTACTTTCTGCTCATTTAAAAGAGCCCTCAAAACCCAGCACTTCACCCTCACCTACCCGTCTTCTTCTGTTTCCTAAACCCTCACTACTTCCCACCATTCCATATCCCCCTCTTATTGTGTGATACTTCCCCCACCTCCTAAATTGTAAGCTCTTCAGGGCAGGGTCCTCTCCTCCTCCTGTGTCACTGTCTGGTATTTGCGACTCCTATTTAATGTACAGCACTATGTAATATGTTTGTGCTATAAAAAAACCTGTTTATTAATAATAATAATAATAATAATAATATTAATAATAATAATAATAATAATAACCCATAGTTCTGATTGGGACTTAAAATAATATAAAAGTAGCCTCATATGCAAATTCCAAAACTCTACCAATGCTGATGCTGTCATTGCATTTAAAAAAATAGTTTTGTCTGGGTCCGGCTACGGACGGTGTATTATCCTGTCTGGAAAGTCAATCTCTTGAGGTTTAAATCCTTCTCTAATCTCTGTGATTAACCTATTGCTTCAAACCATCCCGGACTAACCAGCATTAGGAGCGTGTAAGATCCTTGCACCTTCCCTCCACCTGTATAAAGACGGATTTGTCAGGAAAATGCCATTCAAGCCTTCTTGGTGGTGGCCGGCAACCAGGGCAGAGCAGAGCGCCTTTGTGGTCCAAGCAATTACGTCTTATCTGCAGTGTCCATCTTCCAGATTAAAAGATGACAAAGTACAAGAAGGAATAAAGGGCCCGATTCAGACGCTACATGAATTGTTAAGTGACACACTGAAAAGGTCATCCCTTATGTCTACGTGTTCTTAGCATCCAGACTCACCTGGGACAGACGGAATTCCTGCCCTGCTACCATGTTGTATCAATTATTTACTGGCCATGAAAAATATTGTCAGGACCTTTAAATATATATATATAAGAGATATACACTGCTCGGCCATAGAAGTCACACGCTTATATTTCATTGGACCGCTTGTAGCTTCGATTACCGCACACATTCGCCATCTTGTTGGTTTGATCATTTTATGCAATGTCACATCTTTTATTAATTGCGGGAGAGTCGGAGCTGTGTAAAGTCTTCTCCAGCTCATACCAAAGATTCCACATGGGGTTCAGGTCTGGACTCTGATGGCCAATCCATGTGTGACAATGATGTCTCTGCTCCCTGAACCACTCCATTACAATCTGAGCCCAATGAATCATGGCAATGTTATCTTGGAATATTCCTGTGCCATCAGGTAGGGAAAAATCCATTGATAGAGAAACCTGGTCATTCAGTATATTCAGGGAGTCAGCTGACCTCATTTTCAGACCTGAATAAATAAAGCAGAACACTGCCCCCCACAGGCACCTAAGATTATAACACTGACTCGAAAGGCACCCCAGATCATGGCACTGCCCCCAAAGATACCCTAAATGAAACTACTTCCCCCACAGGCACCCCAAATCATACCATTGTACCCGCAGACAGCCCGGATTATAACACTGGCTCCACAGGCACCCCAAATCATAACAATCCCCCCACAGGCACCCCAGATCATAACACTGCCTCCAAAGATACCCTAAATGAAACTACTTCCCACACAGGCACCCCAATTCATAACGTTGTACCTGCAGACACCCCAGATTATAACACTGCCCCCACTGGCACCCCAGATCAGACCACTGCCCCCACAGACACCCCAGATCATAACACTGCCCCCACAGGCACCCCAGATCATAACTATGCCTCCAAAGATACCCTAAACAAAACTACTTCGCACACAGGCACCCCAAATCATAACACTGCCCCTAAAGGAATCCCAGATTATAACACTGCACCCATAGGCACCCCAGGTCATAACACTGCCCCCACAAGCACCCAAGTTCCTTAAACTGCCCTCAAAGATACCCTAAATCAAACTATTGCCCTCACATGCATCCCAACTCATAACACGATGTCATCAGGCTACCAAAATTAAACATTGCCCCCACAGGCACCCCAGATAACAACACTGCCCCCACAGTCACCCAAGATCATAACTCAGCCTCCTCAGGTACCGCAAATTAAATATTGGCCCCCCAGGCACCACAGATCATAACATTGTCGCTGTAGTTACCCCAGATCACAACACTGCCCATACAGGAACCCCAGATCATAACACTGCCCCCACAGACAACCTGATCATAAACATGATCTCCAGGTTTGCAGGCTTTTTTCGCCAGGCAGTGTAAATCTAATAAATACGTATATCTCGTATACCCTATTGTCAGTTTACTTCAAAGAAAGATATTTGAGTGGTAACATTACCTATTGTTATTATTATTATCTTTTCCTTATGAAGCAGCAATTATTTTTTATTCACTTCCTATGTAACTGACTAGAACCTGTGCTACCCCATTAACTGCCAATGTGCCACCTTGAGTTTCCTATTTGTCCGAATAGGTTTCCTAATGTTTGGCTGTGCAAAAAACAACATTTATGCACTTTTTTGCAGCACCACAATGCATGGTAATTCAATTCTGTGCATTGCAACACGGGTCTGTATTCAAGGCGTGTTGGTGTGCCATTCAAGGTTGGCAATTCTGCAAGGTAATTTGTGGTAACATACACAGCGCATAAAGTTGGTTTTATAAATAGTTGTAAATCCATTCTGTTTGGCCTTTAGAGTTTATAGGGTTCTGCCTGAAACCAACCGACCTCAAGATAAAAATGAATTTGGAAAATACTTTTCTGCCCATGTGTGCCCACCTTAGCAATGCATGGACCATCTACACATTTGTTTATCAAAACTTTTGTTATTTTTCAATCCTTTCTGAGCATTTCACAAAAATGACAATACGGCGTGACAAAAAAGTTTACAAGGAGGAACTTTGCCGAGTTTGCAATGACTCAAAGCTCCCATTTATCACAGCTTAACTGCTGACACTTTTCATGTCGGAGGACATAATTTGGTTGTGAAATGTCATGGCGTTCTGTCGCTTTATTAAATAGTGCTGAGTGAAGAGAATTCCTGGATGTTCGGAATAAATTGAACCTTGTCAGGAGAAGAGCCGGATTGTGTCAAATCCAATGTTGTGAGCCGGCGGAGATATGGCAAGTTCCAGGCCTGGGACAGAAAGGAACGATCAATGTGAGACGTGGAAATAACAATATAGTGATTAGTATACTGAAGTTTAATTTGCTTATATTTTGTTTTTCACATTTCCCTTCTCTCCCCACTGCATCAGTTTAATAATAAAACCTTTCCATTTTCATTACATACCAGCCCAGCGATGTCATCGTTTTTTTTATGCTAAACAGGCAAATCATGATAGGTGGGAGAAATCATTGCAGCACCCTTCCTCCCTACTCGTCTTAGGAGCCTTCAGCTCACCTGTAAACCCAGTCTGGAGGGGTGGCAGTTCCTAGGGGGCGGGTCTATGATAATCGGCTCACAGGAAGTGGTTGCAGCCTATGGCTCCACCCAGGAGGGAGCTGCAATGAGCAGGATGCACAGACAGCACTGGAGTGTAAAGGGGTAAATTCCTGGGAAGTTGGTGGGAAAATAGAAAGGAAGAGGGCAAAACTAAATATAAATATCTTACAGGAAAAACAATCTTCTCCACAAATGGCAAAGTACAGCTTTAATTCACTTTCACCTATGAAGGGTACATGGCATCTTTTTTTTACTTTAAGTCTTCTGACTTTACTTCTGGGCCCATGTGCTCAAAATGGAAAATGCTGCTTGGAGGAGGGAATGGACAAAGAAATGAGCTGATCAGTCTGCTGTTTCTTCTTGCCCTGTCCAGTCACTTAAATTTGTGAAACCCAAAATAAAGTGATGGGTCAGCAAAGGGACATTTAGTTACATTCTGGGTGGATGTAGCCAACAGTGGGCTCCTGTGCTCAACTGACTTGGCTACCCATCACCCTGCTGAACTGACTTGGGGCCCCTGTGGGTCTCCAGTTGGCTAAGGAGGGTCCACAGCATTGGCACACTTTGCACCTCCCTATATCCGCCCCTGATTATGGGGTCTATTTATAAAACAGTGAATCTGACATCTAACAATCTTTCATGTCTATTTTTCACCCAACGATTACCCCAAATTGCTACATTTGGCTTCATTAGATGTATTCACCTTTGTTAATTTACCTTTTCCAAAGTGAAAAAATGTGTGTGTAAAAGTTGGGTGAAAACATTTATAAATTGACCCCTATGTGCTTGACCAAGGAAAGTTTGGTGAATATCAGATTCATTGCTTTTTAAATAGAATTCTATGTGCTTTCAAAGGCAGTGATTGAGCAAGAAAGTTTGATGAATGTCAGATTCACTAACACAAAAAGATCCACATATGTTTAATGACTGTGTGGAATGCGATATACATATTGGATAATTGAATTTCACAGATTTCATATTTTACTTTATTCATTTTTTCTGTAGTGATGTGATAAATAAATAAGGTGAATATTATATTTTTGTGCCGCAGTTTATGTGTCTGCAGATTTCACGGATATTGTCCAATCACAGGCTGGGGGAGGGGCAAGACCTGTATTTGGTATTAAACCGCGACTGATAAAAATCAGGTCAATTATGAATAAATCTTGGGACTGGATGGACAGAAATGCAAATCCTTTGCATGTTAAACATATCTTTTATATATTGTGTAAAGGAAAGTCGTCTCCCCCTTCCTCCGTCCATCCAGGATTTCAGAGCTTTTAGATCTCACACAAATCTCCATTCATATCCAGAAACAAATCCCCATATAGAAGGAGAGACGGTGCAACACCAGGTCAGATATCAAACACGTCACATGGCGGAGAGGGCAAAGCTCAGATATGACAAAAAAAAGGAAACCCGCTTTAATGTATCAGGACAAGGAAATGCCTATAATGTCCTACAAGGGACTGAGACTTTCCTTCTGACCTCACACAAAAGAGTTCACTTAGATTTACACAGCTGAGAATTCATTGTGAGTGTTTGGTTACATTGTAACAATGCTTTATAATTTCACCAGGACCAGAAGGAAATTTATATCGCAGAAGTGCAGATTGTCCATATATAAGAGCCCTGTGTATTCCTACTGGAATCTTGGGGTGCTTTGCGTATTCCTTCCAGGTCTGTGCAGTAATTCAGTAGAGCTTTCTGTAATAAAGACCGGTCACTGCTGCTCTCTCTGCTTGTGCAAGGTGCCAGGTCTTGTCTCCGCCCCCTCTGTGGTTATCTCTAAAAAGCCTGTAGTGGGTGTGGCTGCTGAGCCCCTCCCACAGCTCTGCTCTCTGCACAGGCTACGTATTGCAGAGGAATAATGTAACCGTAGTATTTACAAAGCTATAAAGGAGATCAGAATCATTATTAATATTATGAATAATAACAATAAACAGGATTTATATAGCACCAACATATTACACAACGCTGTACATTACATTTGCTTTAAACATTTCTGCTACTTTTAAAAACCATTAAACGGCCACAATGGGAATCTATGGTTGGAAAACAGATGGAAAAAGTGCCGTTAGTTCTCTATTTAGGGGAATAATTCATTACTAATGGACACTTTGTCTCACATTGTGTTATTTATTATTATCATTATTATTATTAATAAACAGGATTTATATAGCGCCAACATATTACGCAGCACTGTACATTAAATAGGGATCATTTTCAAAAAGTGTCAATAAATGGCCACAATTGCGGACATTTTTGGGGTCTCCTATTTTATTCCAGGAAACTCTTCTACTTTCAAAGGATCACCTGGGAACAACATTTTTTTTTATGAACATGGTGAACATGTGGAGAAAAAAAGAACCAATTCTGTTCCCCAGATAATTGATGCCATTGATGAATTCCCCTGGTTGCTTCTCTTCCTGATGAGGGTATTGGTGTCAGTCAGAGGAAGGTGACAGACCTGTGCTAAATGCCGTGACACAACAATGACATCTCGGAATTCCTAAAATGCTAAAGAGAGGAAAATCTGGGGAAAAGAAAGATCAGAGATAATTAAAGACTTAACCTTTCACCTTTCAGAAGTGACGACCAACTCAATCCTAAAAGTGGTCACGTGATCTTCTCCAACGTAGACGTTACAGATCATATAAAGTCCAAAATAAATAAAACATTCTAAAAAATCGAATTCTGTAATATTCATGTTCCGTATTTTGGTCCCTGTGCCATATGGCAGCATTATAGGGATGACTGTGTCTCTGTTTGGTGATTATGTCATACTTCCTTTGTTGCATTTCTTATTAAATTATTGGATCAATCGGGTGATCAACATTAAAATCACAACATGGGGCGCAGCAAATAAGGGGGCCTTCCTTCAGACCCAAAAAGCCAAAATAGAAGGTTCTGCGTTGGGGAAAGGTTTTCGGATATTATTATGTCGGTGCTGATATCCAAATATATTGCATTGGATTTCTTCCTAGTTTTTGGCATTGTGTTGGAGATTTTAGAGGAAGACAAGTACTAATCTGCATATCTGGTGGATTTCCCCAAAAAACTAATTTTGGCCCTAATTTTTTCCTGTCATCATATAATGAATTTCTTCCTTTTTTCAGTAATTACACACCTGTCTGTGCTTCTGATTTCCCCTTCTTCAGCTAAAATGGGTTTGTAGGGATTGTTACCTTTGGCAGTCAGAAATGAAATCTCTCACCATTGGTGATTAATATTATAAAGAGTCTTTAAATAGCACCAACATATTACGCAGCGCTGTACATTAAAAAGAGTTTGCAAATGACAGACAGGTACAGAGACACAGGAGCAGAAGAGGACCCTGCCCGAAGAGCTTACAATCTAAGAGATGGTGGGGATTAAGGATGAGCCTCTGGCATTCTCGTGAAAATTTCCTCAGAGCTGGACCTCTCGGCGAATCAGAAGACCGTTCTCGCTTACATTTTCGGTAAGTGAGAAAGGCCCAATTTGCTGCAAGATCGAACTTAATATTCTCGCTCGCTCATCCCTAGTGGGGATCTAGAATTGTTCCTACGCTCTGGAATGGGTGGATAAATTCTCATTTGCAGCATATGGAGGAATCAATAGAGGAATTCCTACTTATATAGAAACTTGTATGGTTAAACTTTTTAGGTCACCCAGTTTCAAAACTCTTCTCCTAAACCATATGGAGGTATTTGAAATTTTTTATCCAAGGTAGCACGGATTCCTTTGCCTTTTCTCTTCTTTTCTATCTCTGTTTACATTTCTTTTTATTGCAGTTTCTGTTTTTCTATTTTAATTTTTCTATTTCTATTTTATTTTTTCTATTTCTAACATCCCATCACCTGCACATGGTTAGGACTGCTTGTTCTAATTTGTCACAATGTTATTTATTAGCAGACTTTGTGGGTGCAATCCCCTTAGACATTGTCATTCCCTTGTGTTGAGGGCCCGGATTTTGGGAATTATTGTTGTTTTGTGCAATTGTTGTACTTATTACGTACTTTACATGTAAATTCCAATTTTTCTGAATAAACTCCTAATATGTAAAGTAAAAATAAATTATTTCATAAAGGAAAGGTTAGAATTCGTTCTATAATCTACCATACATAGACAAAACTTTTATTGGGGTGAGAACAGCTGAGCTGCTCATTGGTCCTTTTCACTCAAATCAACAATGTAATATATTTGCATTCTGCATTATGCAAAAAAGTATTTTCAATATATTTAGAATTGTGCCCAAATAGTGGTTACCTCCCTTATACCACCCCTTAAATTATATGTATTTATAATGAAAAGATTCAAAAGAAGAGAATGCAAAGGTTTTCTTGGCAAATATAAAATGTTGTGTTATGAAAGTAATCTGAAGATGAACGGATTACCTCCTACCTACCTCTTTAAACCTTATTGCAGATTAACTGACAACCAAACCTGTTACCCCAGAATTTTTTTTATAGCTCCACGACCCCCACTCTACTCTCATCCCAACTACACCTTCATTTATTTGGGAATACGACTCCTACCCATCTCCATCTCCCCTGAGGAAGCCTTATTGGCGAAACGCGTCGGGCATCGAGACACTCCTTTCCCTTCTGCTACATTTTTCCCACTGCACAAATGGGTTACATTTCGATTTATGTAAGTGGCAGGAGAATTCTTTCTAGCATAAGATTTCTATATAAACACAACTAAATACAACATTTTATTTGCCATAAAAACCTGCTTCCACTGCCTTAAAATCTTTTCACTCTAAATAAGTATTTTCTGTATTTGCTATTCTTCATGCCAATCTCATGCCAATGTTCTTGGCATGAAAAATGAAAACTAAAACAGCTGTCACATTTACGGACTGGAATTTATAACACAAGAACCCAATGTTTTTGACATCTTTTAGAGCCGTGCTTCTCAGCCAGGCTTTCATGGAACCTTATGTTTCCTCCGGGGTGTGCTAGAGGTTCCTAGAGCAATGAGCAGTTTGCACTTCTCAGGTCAGTATAAGTGACCCCAATGATCTTTTTGGCTATCTGTAAGGGTGACATTCTTCCCACTGGCCAGCAATGTAAGAGTAGTTCTTCCCACTGACCACCACACTAATATACTGTGACCTGTTCATATATTAGTTATAGAAGGGGTTCCCTGAGAACGTGAAAATATTTCAAGGGTTCCCCCAAGTTAGAAGCATTGCTTTGGACTGAAAACAGACTTTTGCATGGCTTTATTTCGAATTGCGTCCCAATGAACTAACGCAATTTCACCAAACTTTCATTGCAGTGCATCCCAAATCATTATAATTTACTACCTTTTGTTGCATTGCCAAAAATGGTGAATGATCACTTTCTTGGGTGCAACAGCTCATTCATTTAAATAAGGTGACCTAACACCAAAAAGTGTGCTAGTACATATGAGTTAACTAAATGGACCTGATTTATAATAGTTCTTTAGGGCTGGACAGGATACACTTTCATCAGTAAACCTGGGTGATTTAGCAAGCCTTGAATACATTTTATAAACATATATTTTTTCAATAAGATTGACATTCCTAAATCATGGAGATTGGGCCATGCCACTTCTGTATGGGTCCAAGGGGAAATTCATTTACTACCCTATGTGATGTTCCTACATATTATACATTTTTCCCATTCATCCATATATGACCAGCATGACCATTATTCAAGTTCTCAGAACTCAGTCAAAGCCAAACGAACATAATTACATCAGGCGGTCATTCGTGAATTACGCCCCCAGTAATTGCCCCAATATCTTTAATATCTCTGCTTATCTTCCATCTCTAAACTATTTCAATTACCAGATTTATTAGGTGGCCATTCAGTATCATTTTTTTGGTCTATTTCCTGCAATAACTATTGCCGGTTAATTGTCTATAATCGTTCATATTCTGGGAGAATAATTACATCAATACAAACCAATCAGTGACCATCAATAGCTGCCTGTTATTAGCTATTGTGCATGTTATGTCTACCGGATTGTCCATGGTATCCGAAAAAAGAAAGCCTATTACAGGTTTATAAATTGCCTGAGCTCTTAACTTTGTAATAATGTTCCCATTGAAGCAATTATAAGTTTTTAACATTTTCTTAAAGACTTTTTTGTAGCCTTTAAAGTGTATCTAAAGGGTAAATTTTTTTTTTTGGATAAAGTAGAATTTAAACATATCATTATCCATACCAGGGGTGCTGAGCAGTTCCTGGCTTTGCCCAGAAAGAAGAGAGCCCGAGTTATGAAATAACACATTTATTCCACATATTCCCCCTGAGACTGATACACTTGGTACAGCGTAGTTGCAGCTTTTCTAGACCGTTCAAATAAAAGTCCTTTGGTTGGGCCACAAACCAGCTCTCAGCAGCATCTTTGACGTCAGAAATGTCCTGAAAATGTTGCCCCTTCAGGAGTTTCTTCAAATTCAGGAACAGATAATAGTCCGAAGGGGACAAGTCAGGTAAGTAGGGGGGATGGTGGACCAATTGGAAACCCAGGGTGTTCAATTTGGCAGCCACAATGTTGGACGTGTGCGCAGGTGCATTGTCCTGCAAATAAAGGATCCCTTTGGCCAACTTTCCACGGCATTTCATCTTAATTGCCTCCTTCAGCTGGTCTGGGAGGTTAGCATAATACTGTCCGGTGATACTTGAGCCTGAGGTAGGTAGTCCACCAACAGAATACCATCTTTGTCCCAGAAAACGGACGCCATGACTTTTGTGGCCGATATCTGGGTTCGGAACTTCTTCAGCCGCGGGGACCTGCTGTGGGGCCATTCCTTAGACTGTTCCTTGGTTTCAGGATCATAGATGTGGAGCCTGGTTTCATCCTCAGTCACTAACCTAGCCAAAAAGTCCTGTGCATCTTCAAAATGGGCCAAAACGGCTTTGTATGCTTCAACTCATTCCTTCTGATCACTGTTCAAACATTTCGGCACCCACTTCACTGAAAGCTTGCCATGTCTAGGATAGTGGTGATAACAAACCCAACACGCTCCCGTGAGATGTCACGTATCTGGGCTATCTTTTTTGTGGATATTCGCCATTCCTCAATAATCAGCTCATGGACAGCATCGCAGGTTGCCGGGTCAGTTGAGGGCTGCGGGCTCATCTTCAACGGGGAAATGCCCAGTCTTGAAATGAGATATCCAGGTATGACAGTGCTGTAGGAAGGACACTTCTCCCCCAGTGTTTGTGGCATCTCAGTGTGAATGTCCTTTGCTGACTTTCCCTGGAGAAACAAAAACTTCATGACAGCCCATAACTCCAACAACGTGAAACTTGCTTGTGCCTCGGCCATCACAGCTTCTCACTAAAAGATAAAACAGTTTTAAGAATCGCAAAATTTGCACAGTTACATACTAAGATATTAGGCTGTCATACGCCCCCACACACATTTTTCACTTTCATCTGGAAGGGGGCAAGGCCAGGAACTTCTCAGCACCCTCTCATAGATATTATAATGCTAATATATATTCTTTATTAAATAACAAACATAATATTATAATATATATATAAGACACACATAATAAATAATTTAAAATATATATTAATAAAAACATGACTATTAATAAGTATATACCAGTCAGACATAAAGTCAATTAGAATTTTGGTAACTCTGCCAGTTGCATTGCTGCACTCAACCTTCATCTGCTATTTGCAGAACTGCCATTAAGTTTATTGCATTCCTTTCCAAATTTTCACAAGCCCTATCGTCACCAAAATTTCTGATGAGATATGTCATTGGGACAATTACAAAAATTGTTTAACTAACTGTACTTTACCTTTGACGTTTTTTTATAGTTACATTTTTTTTTTGAGACACTGTCACAATAACTTACAACTCGTCAGATAACATTGCATATCCATTACAAAATAATTGGCAAAAAGTATAGCAAATACAAACAGCTCTCTCTGATATCTAGATACCTGAAGTACCTCAGTTACATTTTTATCATTTAACCACGAGGAAGGTGGAACCTTTGACATGTTTGACTGTGGATCCAAACCTCCCCACTGTCCCTGATGAGCAGCGTCTTTAACTCTTTTTTTGTGTTTTCCACTTTTAAAAACCCAAGCACCACTCTAATGTTCTCAATGGCATTCATCAATATATAACGGTGTACAACATAGCCACCTTCTAAAGTGGCAATTAGGCTGTTGGCAATTATCACTACATTAAATTAATGGTGGGCATAACCGTGGTGACAATAAATAATGAGAAAACTCGAAAAGGTTTATCAGGTTTAAAAATGGCGACCTTTGCAGCTAATTGCCACTCTTGTGTTAGTTGTCGTAGTAGTTATTATGAGCACCTTTTTGGCAAACGCTACTTTTGGTGTTTCAATGGTAATAAAAATAACATGGTGTCTGAAATCTGGAGTTCCATGACTGATAGACATAAAGAAATAATGCCATAGAATCATATTATACAGAAATAATGGCATAAAGAAGTATTGGCATAAGGAAATCATGGCATAAGGAAGTCATGGCATAAAGAAATCTTGGCATAAGGAAATCTTGGCATACGGAAGTCATGGCATAAGGAAGTCAAGGCATAAGGGAATCTTGGCAAAAAGAAGTCATGGCATAAAGAAATTCATAGCATAAAGAAGTAATAGAATACAGAAGTCATGGAACAAAGCCACGGCATAAAGAAAGTCATGGCATAAAGAAGCCACAGCATAAAGAAAGTCATGGCATAAGGAAGTCATGGCATAAAGAAGTCATGGCAAAAAGAAGTAATAGAATACCGAAGTCATGGAACAAAGCCATGGCATAAAGAAGTCATGGCATAAGGAAATCATGGCATAAGGAAATCATGGCATAAGGAAATCATGGCATAAAGAAGTCATGGCATAAAGAAAGTCATGGAACAAAGTCATGGCATAAAGAAAGTCATGGCATAACGAAAACATGGAATAAAGTAGTCATGGCATAAAGAAAGTCATGCTATGACTTTATGCCATGACTACTTTATGCCAATACTTCCTTAAGGAGTCATGGTATAAGGAAGTCATGCCATAAACAAATCATGGCATTAAATTTTGTATAAAGACATGACAGCATGCGTTCTCTGAATAACATCATGGATCTGTTCCATGGCTTCTACTATTCTGGGATCATAAACCCATTAGTACTGATAACCCGGCCCTTAATCAAATCAAAGGAACCCAGGGTTGACCTCACAAAGTCTTGGTCACCACATTGGCACTCCATACATGTATGAAATGTGCTGGACGAAGCCCTAACCCCCTCCACCAATCCGTCCCCTCTATCAATGACACATTCCAGTTCGGGATCAAGGAACCCAAATAAAATTGACATAATGCGAGACCTTTTAATTATCCAATTATTCTGTTTCCAGTGACAGCTGGTTGAAGGTAAAACATTTCGTGCTCTTTGGCTGTCTTTGTTCAATCCAGGATCAAAGCGGAATCATTTATGGACTTTTCAGCTTCTCCCCTTGATGTAAATCCCTCGTTTTTATGACTATCTTGGCACCGTGGCTCGGTAATACCGGGGCCGGGAGTAATTCAGGGGACTTCCCCCACTGGCAGAGGCAGCGTCCTGCGATCTGTACCCAAGCAGAGCCATATTTCCCACTTTGCCCATCGCAGTGTCTGCTCCCTTTGATGTCCGCTCAGCCTGGAACCTGTAATTTAGCAGGCGTGTTGTCGGCCTGAGCCTTCTAGGAACACAGAATGAGAGGCATCCATTGAACGTAAAGCCCGGATTACAGGATTGCATTAGGAGGATACACAGAGGGATCTCTACTGTAAAAACAGACAACACAGCAGCAAGACAAAACGCCAAGATTAGTAACCTGCCATAACCCACAGACATTGCCAGGCCTTTGCTTAATTCACTTTATTATGGTGAGATAGAAACGCCCAATGAATGACGCCTAGAATACACCGCCAGTGTTATAAACAATTTACATTTATAAAATGAAATGCCGACTCTTATACTTCATTAACGTTTTACCATTTCCACTTTGTAGCCACTTTTGTCTGATGACGAGTTCAAGCTTCTGTGCTTTGCCTTCAGCTCCTCCCCCACCTACCTACCTGATACACAAATACCCCCACAGCTCCTCCCCCACCTACCTACCTGATACACAAATCCC
>NC_092862.1:144645111-144646211 GCF_032062135.1 Pyxicephalus adspersus
CTCCTCCAATGACCTACTAATGACTTCCTCACTCATAACCTCATCACACGCACGGCTCCAAGACTTTTCTAGAGCTGCCCCGACTCTCTGGAATGGTCTTCCTCGTCCTATTCAGCTTGCTCCTACTTTCTGCTCATTTATAGTACCCCTTAATTCCAACCCTTCAACCTCACCTATCCGTCTTCTTCTGTCTCCTAAACCTTCACTACTTCCCACCAATTCCATATCCCCCTCTTTGTGTGTTACTTCCCCCACCTCCTAGATTGTAAGCTCTTCGGGGCAGGATCCTCTCCTCCTTCTGTGTCACTGTCTGTGTCTGCCTGTCATTTGCAACCTCTATTTATTGTACAGCGCTGCGTAATATGTTGGTGCTATATAAATCCTGTTTAATAATCATGGCTGCATGGCAATACTCCAGGTGGTGACAACAGTGGACCATCGCTGTGCTATGTGTATTGCAATGGTTGCTGGAGTGACAACACAGGAGCACAAATGGGGGAAAGAGACAGAACGTTGTCAATCTGTAACGACCAATCATGGAGCAGGGACAGACTGGCAGGATCACCAAGGAATATTGGGTGAAATACGCAAATATAAACAATGAATTGACATCAGCCTGGTAATGATATAAGAAACCCTGCTGCACATGGGCAAAGCACAGGGACGCCTTTATCCAAAACTTTTCTTTTGCTTTTTATTGACTTGGGAAGATTCAGGAATTTCAGTTGCTGTTCCTGACCAACATTTCTTTTCGGGGAATTTCTTTTTACTTCCCTGTGACAACAGGACAAGAAATAAAGACAAAGGTTGTCATCAATGGGTGTAAAATATTAAAGAATAGAAGGTTTGTTAGTATTGAGTGTAATGGGGATATAAGGAAGAATTGTCACTGTCTGTGTCCCCATTGGGAACAATTCCCATCATTTCCTGCACCATTAAAGAAAACTGATCATAGATAAAAACCTGTAAGACGGTCTAACTATCCTCAACTGCAGAAATAAGGATAAGACTATAATGGGAGAACCTTGGTGATCCAGTGAACATGGAATGGATCTCTTTTGCTGTCATTTGTCAAATGCTTTCAATCCTAGACCAACTGC
>NC_092862.1:144647211-144649761 GCF_032062135.1 Pyxicephalus adspersus
GAAGGAAGGGGGAGTCACAAAAAAAACGAATAAAGTAATAAAAAAATAAATCCCAACATACACATGCCTTTTAATTATGTAATAGCAAGGTAAGGCTTCAAATCCAAAATACTAATTAACTTTTAATGAATGCATTTACTGATGACATGTATTCATTAGCTGGCTGGAAGTCTTTCATAATCATCATACACTGGAAACAATGCCTAGGGGTCTATTCATGAATGTTTTCACACAACTTTCATCAAAAATGTTTACCTTTCCTGCATTGAATTCAATTAAATGTGTGGATCAATTTTTATTCATTATTGATCATTTTTTTTTCAATTAAATTCAATGCGAAAATTGTGCAAAATTTACGTAAGTTTGGGTAAGTGAAAATATTATAAAAAGACCCCCTAAAACAATGATGATGAGATAAAAATACATACATATATATATATATATATATTTATATTTATTTATGTGTATTGTGTATTATGTATGTATTGTATTTATATGCATACAATAAAAATGAATATAAACCACTCTGAAAAAGAAAACAGTAGAACTACACAAACTCGATTATAAACCTAGGGCAAAAAATACATCTGTCACTTCTAACATTCAAAACAGTAATTACCAGAAATGCCAAAAAATATATAGTATGGTATTATTTGTTGTAATTAATGTTAAAGATTGTAATAAATAATGTAAATATGTGCATGGTGTGTTATATATATAAACCACATGGAGTCCGGTTATGATTCCCCTTTTTTATAAGTTTAGCTAATTTGAACTTTTGAGTTAGATATAATAGGTCACTTGCCCTGAATATGTGTTCTCTTTATGGTAAATCTGAGCAGGAATATAAAAGAATATTTGTATAGTTGGGTGTCACCACCAATAGAAACCCTCCAATTATCTCCAGAGCCCCTTTTTGCTGCGCTGCACATGTGAGATCGGCACTTTTTATTCATTGCAGGAAAAGAACCTTCTGGTTTGGCAGACCCATTATTGGGGATTATTGTTACTTCTATTGGTGAATGATTGTCTGCTGTGATTACATATTCTATTTACAAAGCAATGAATCTGACATTCGCTGAAACATTCCCCGGTAGTGAACCAATTACTGCCTTTGAATCACATAGACTTGGATAATTCTTCCAGCCAAGGAATGTTTTAGTGAATATCAACTTCACTGCTTTCTAAGTAGACCCCATACAGATTTGTTACACAAGCCATAAAAGTACAAATAAAAGAAAATTTCAAAAGCAAAAAAATACTTAAAAAAAAAATCTGAATATTTGAGCGGCCATTGTGGATTGTGAGGTCCTAGGCTTGTTGGAGGAATGCCGGAATACTAACATGCAGGAGAAATGTGTAGTAGGCACAAAGAGTTGAAAATACGGTGGCTCAGTGGTTAGCACTCAAAAAAAAAATCTGAATATTTGAGCGGCCATTGTGGATTGTGAGGTCCTAGGCTTGTTGGAGGAATGCCGGAATACTAACATGCAGGAGAAATGTGTAGTAGGCACAAAGAGTTGAAAATACGGTGGCTCAGTGGTTAGCACTCTTGCAGCGCTGGGTCCTAGGTTGGAATCTCAGCCAGGACAATATCTGCATGGAGTTTGTAGGTTCTCCACGTGTCTGTGTGGGTTTCCTCCGGGTACTCCGGTTTCCTCCCACATCCCAAAGACATGCCGTTAGGTTAATTGGCTTCCCAATTGTTCTTAGACTGTAATAATGACATATGACTATGGTAGGGACATTAGATTGTGACTTTGTACAGGGCTGTGTAATATGTTGGCGCTATATTATTACTGTGTAATATTAATAAATAATGCGTAATTAGTCATACAAGGTGCTGCCATGAACTTTTTGTGTTGCCAGGCTGTATGCTGGTTATGTTCATGGCATGGGATCATTTTTATTGTAACGATATCAGATCGTAGATCCTGAATGTAAGAATGGGCCCCTATGAAGAGACCCCGTCTATTCCCCCACAATAGCTGGGTGTTTATTACCATTTCCCTTTTGTAAGAACAACATTGGCCTTGTCCAGCAACTGGTCCTCAGGCTTTACCAACAGAGAAAATAGTTTGGGATTAGGCGACATAAACAAGGGATGAGCAGCAAAGGGGACGCCGTGGTGCCCCAATCTTGAGAAGAATAGCCCCCTCTTTGTGACGCTCGGAGATTCTACATTCTAGAATATTCTCTTCTTAATATTGTACCCCACTGCTAAAGCTGCCCAGGATCACGCCTCAAATCTGGAGGAGTGCTAATCATCAGCTTAACAATCAACGGGGGGAACCATTTTTACTCTAAGCCCGGGGAGGGGAGCCAAGCTCAGAGCATCGCAGGGGCCCTTCCTGACAATGGAAGAAATGGAATCAACTCGGCTTAAGACCTTTTATGAGTTCTGAGATGAGAAAAGCTGAGCAAGTTTCCTAAATTAAAACTGGCGGGTGCTGCTCCTGGCCAAAATGTAATGAGGTCCGGGGGAAGGAGAAGAGGCTTATTAATGAATAGCAATGGAGAATATGGGACAGTGCCTCTAAGAAAGGGCCC
>NC_092862.1:144650339-144652571 GCF_032062135.1 Pyxicephalus adspersus
ATTTTTATTATATATATTTTAATTTATATTTGTTACGTTTTATTATATTTTTTTATATTTTTATTATATATTCTATTATATATTTGGTATATATTTATTAGTTGTATTTATTTATTTTATTACATATTTATGACATGTTTGGTATATATTTTCATTATATATTTTATTTTGATTTCGAATTTATATGCTTTTTTGTGCATGAATAAATCTGACTTATCACTTCAATTTTTCCTTTATATAAAAATATTGTTTGTTTTTTTCCTATTTTTTTTTTCTTTTTACTGCCATGGCAATAAATACTGAATGAGGAGCCCACAGCCTTCTGGGATACCAATGTCACATGTCCCAGGAGGCTTCTGGCTACTCTTACTGCGCATGCCTGATCTTGAGCATACGCAGCGGGTTCTTTTTCCTGCTGATCTGACACATGCACAGTGCAGCAAGGTTCTCAACTATGGAAACTTTGAGTGAAAATGAATTTGGGATTTCCCCAAAATGTTGGCAAAAAAAAAAAGGATTTCAAAGAAATGTTGCCATTTTGGTGACATCTATTGGAGTCACTGAGAAAGGTCAAATACATTTTTATTTGGTGCAAAGAGATGAAATGGTTCCTGGGGGTCATGGAAGTTACAACCTTTCTGGACCTGGATCTGTTCTTGCATCAAAATCTGGTTCATCAGCAGCCCCAAAAACTAAAAAACTAAAAGTAAAAGCACTCAGATAACAATGAAATACAAAAAGTGCAGAAAAGACTAAAGGGTTAATTTGATAAATGTTTTTACTCAATATTCACTATTTTGTATTTGTATCTGATGTTGTGTAAATCTTGATCTGTGCAATGGTAAATATTGATGAGAGAAATGTATTTTTGCAGAAAGTTGATGAAAAAGAAACTTCCATAACACTATACTATTTTTAAATTTAATTTCACTTGAGGCATGTTCCTATATCTGACAAGCCCCGTCGACTGTAACATCTCTTAAGTTCAATATTGTATGATCATTACTTTCCAACCTTCACTTTTATCTCCATTCACTTCCCATTCCAGTTGGCTGGATCACCCAGGTTCTCCCACGATAGTCTATCTCATCCAGTCTTAGAGAGCTTCAATACATCAGTCCCTGCAGAATTTGTATGTTTTCGCTTTGTGGGTTAGGTCACTGATAGGTTGGTTGGCGTCTCCCCTGTGTTAGGGATGTTTGATTGTGAGCTCTGAGGGAGAGTGAGCGGCATGACTATGGGCTGTGTACAACACTACGTCTCATGTTGGTGTTATAGAAAAATGCAGGATGATGATAATTGACTCCAATGTAGGTGAATCTTGGGTGAAAACATTTATAAACACACCCTACATTACAAGCATTTGGGCAAACTTCTGAATGGTTCTCTTTGTCCTGGGAGGGAGTTAATTTTCCTTCCCGTGTTTTAATAATTCCAGACAAATGTTACATTGGGAGGTAAATGAAAGGAAGTTTTGTACGGGGTGGCTCATTGATCAGCTCACGGTTAAGTGAAGTATTACTATTGTTACTATTATCATTAGTTGCATTATCTTTGGTATTACTAAAGAAATGTAAAATATTGGTTTGCATTTTCTCACTCATTATGGGTTTATTTCATTCTAAGACCAAACAAGAAATAATAATTATCAAAGTCAAACTATTTGATGCCATTAAATATACCAGTTATAGAAAATACACAGCTAAGGTCATACTTACCTAAAAGATCATCTGAGAAATAAACAAATAAAATAAAACAATCGGAGAATGAGAATCGGTATTGGCGGAGGGGGGTGACTGTTGTAATGGTGGAAACAATACTGAAGCGTGCGGCTCGGCAGCGGTTTCCTCATACAACCTAACACTACACTGACGTCACGCTGCGCCTCTCTTGTTTTTCCATCTCTAGTACAGGTCGTGAATTTAGTGCAATATAAAGGTGAAAATTGTCATTCACAATATAAGAATTTATTAGAATTTTATTTTTGTTTTATTATTAATAAAACTTAAAAATTGCAAATAATGTCCAAAATTTTCTGTTGACCACCAAAATTTTCCTGAGGACCAATGGTTGGCGAGCAATGTTTTATTAAACACAACATTTGCATATTAAAAAAATTCACATCAACAATTCTCTCAACAGCAGCGCCTCCTTACTGGTTGCAGGTCCCTGAAGGCAGTGACGTGAATAAAATACCCAATTTAGATCTGCCCCCTCGGAATGATTCTCCGG
>NC_092862.1:144653395-144655513 GCF_032062135.1 Pyxicephalus adspersus
TCTTCCCTGCCGAGACTGCAATTACAGGTAAAGTCATTGTCCATCAAACACACTGGCCCTGATTTATTAAAGCTCTCCAAGGCAAGAGAAGATACACATTCATCAGTGAAGCTGGGTGATCCAGCAAACCTGGAATGAATTTGGTAAAAGTAATTTGCTATTTGTTAGCAATTTTTTTCAATTCTGGACCAGATGCATTTCAAGTTTGCTGGATCACCCAGGTTGACTGATGAAAGTGTATCCTCTCCAGCTTTGGAGCTTTAATAAATCTGGCCCATTGAGCATATAGGAGTCTGTTGGAGGGTTTACAGTTTTTAATGGCTTCTCCAATCATTTCACTTTACATCAATCCCACCCACCACTGGGTCACTCTTATCTTCTACCCATAAATTGAAGGGTGACCTGGAGCGTGTGCACAAATAGTGGCAACATTGCAGAAGCTGGATGAGGCTGCAGATTGTTGCCACTGCTTACCAAGAAGAGGCAGTTACTGTTGGGATCAACAAATGTTTTTATGCATACTCACTATTTTAAAACAAAATAAGGCACAAAATGTTATACAAATCAATCGCAGAATATGAACTATACAATGCAATTTTTTTGTATAGATAATGTTTTTTATTTTTTGGTGCGGGGCTTAAAACCACTTTAGTACTGTAATTGTCAAAAACAATAACAGTATTAAACAAAAACATTTTTTTTAAAAATAAAACTTTTTTTTTATTGTTTGTAGATTTTCTAGTCCATATTGTATTATAAAACAACTATGTTACATAGAAAATCATTGGGTGCATGCTGGCCTAGACACCAATGATCAATGATGTCAATAAAAAGTCTTAAAGGGGCCATCATTTCTTGGTCAGGTAACAATACAGTGCCATGGAATATCAGCGGAATCCGTTATTATGTTTGTTTGGATGAGCTCATCGGTTTGTCTGTTTCGGCACGCCTGGATGTGCTTCCTATGCCAGCTCTCCACACCGGGCATTTCACAGGTCCAATTATCCTCTCGATCCATATAGAGATGATAAAAGGAAAATGAGAAAATTGCCCCCTTTCAACTTCTCTCCAATTAGAGTGAATGTCCTGATCTTAAATGTGACTGTCAAGCAGGTTTTCAATACGGTTGAATAAAGCAGCTGTCATTTCTTCACATGATCCTCGTACAGTAGCCTAAGCCAGTAACGAGGCGCAAGGCTGCCAGCTCTCGGGATTATTTAGCCCTGAGCTAGACAGGTGTGATGAAGAAAATAACATGGCAGCTCATCCAGCAGCGTACAGGTGGCTGAAACGTCTCCTCCACCTAGGATCAACCCAGACAGCGCTCAGCGCTCATTAACAGCCAATTATAGATCAGCAGAGCCGCTGGCATTATGTTTAAAGCTGAACTCCAGGCAGGTATAAAACAATACCACAAATGAATGCAGCTTTACACCTATTAATACATCATTACAAATATTATAAATACAAATGTGTGATTAAATGACAATTAGATTTCCTAAGCGGGTAAGCATCACCTCATTCATTAAAGCTCTCCAAGGCTGGCGGATACACTTTCATCAGTGAAGCTGGGTGATCCAGAAAACCTGACATGGATCTGGTCCAGGATTCAAAACATTTTCTAGCAAATAGCAATTTTGAAGAAATCCATTCCAAGTTTGCTGCATCACCCAGGTTCACGGATGAACTTTATTAAATCAATCATGTAATATAAGAAAATCACACTGAATATCCTGAAAAACACATGTGGGAGTTTTTAGGCATCACTTTATCACAACAACTTTTCAAATGCCAGCAAACTGTTTAAATAACAAGAAAAAAAGGAAATTCATGACATTTAAAAGTTTCACAACACATTTAAAACCAGTATCACGGTGTCTCACGGTACATAGAGCGTCTCAAAATGCGACATGATTTGCAGATATCAAGTCTGCTTCTTTAGGATACCTTTGGGACTTAACACGGTTTATTCACAGAGGCAACATCAAAGATTTACTTTTTATATCCCCCCCCCCGCCGCTCTCTTCGCTCCTCCAATGACCTACTAATGACTTCCTCACTCATAACCTCCTCACACACACGACTCCAAGACTTTTCTAGAGCTGCCCCCACTCTCTG
>NC_092862.1:144656223-144657470 GCF_032062135.1 Pyxicephalus adspersus
TATAAAAACAGCTCATAATAAATATGTAATATGAATACTTATTTTAATAAGAATAAATTTAAAAATAATAATCTAATGTAATATTCTAAATATATTTAGAATATTTATTTATTTTTTTTAAAAAAACGCTAAATTAAATTAAAAAAATTTTTTAACACTAATTTACATAGGGACTTAATGGTCTCTATTTATAAAGTAGGGAATCTGGCATTCCCTCAAACATTCCCTGGTGAGAGTCAATTACTGCCATTGAAACACATGGATCTGGAAGATTCCCACCAGGGAAAATCAGATTCTTTGTTTTATAGTCCAGTGAGTGTTTGCCAAACTCCACCAACAACATAAATGGTGAAAGTGAATATGGCCAAATGCAGCCACCACAAAGGGGCCCCTATAGATGCTGCAATTACATGGAAAGAATATGTAGATGGAGGTTGCACACAGAATTTGCTGATCTTTAATCGGTGGTGCAGCAAATCTTTTTTCTTTTTGGTAAAAGTTCTTCTGAAAAGTACAGGAACTCTTTTATTAGCAATATTGCCGGCTCCTTGCTGAGATCTTTACATATTTACATGACACTGTACTTCCCTTTGTAGACACGGAGATATTTGCTGTATCAATCATTTGCAGAGCGCAGTTTTCTATCAAAGCTTTTCTCCGTCAAGGACTTCCTGCATGGCTTGTTCAGAGGTTCTGGAGAGCTCCGCATCAATACAGAGCCATGGGAGGCTGGAAGGCGCACATTACAAGTGTTCTCCTGTTTGACCCTTCACAGGAAACTTTAACATAGATAAAGAATTACTCAGGAAGCTGCAGTGAGATAGAGATCTCTATAAATCATTAATCAGTTTCATGAAATTATCAGGACTTAGCTATAACACCGGATATAGGCTATGATGACGCATGGCTTAATGTATACTGGAAGGTAAAGGGCTTGCAGAAACCTGGATATTACAAAACTATCAAAGCTTCCTATATGGTCAAATGTACGAACCCTCCAAATGATGGAGTGTAGGGGCTTCCCTTAAAGGATATTGTCAATGCTGCCTCATAGAAATGTGTAAGTTCAACATTTCTTCTTCTTGTTGCAGCAGATTGAGCTTCCATGTACAAAATAAGATACATAAAGTGAAACTGAATCACCCAGATTCATCTATTTTAGTTTTGGAACTTAAGGCCATTTGTGGAGGAACTCAAGACAGCCCTGAGCTCAACTCTACTGGAAACCTTTGAGATCAAAAGGATCA
>NC_092862.1:144659431-144662046 GCF_032062135.1 Pyxicephalus adspersus
GCCCATTGCAAAATATTGGGAAGAAGGAAAGGAAGAAGGAAGGGATGAGAAAGAGAAGAAAGGAGAAGAGGAAAAATTAAAAAAACAATTGTTTAAATGACTGTTGGCTTGAATATAAGAAAGTGGAAGGAAAAGAGGAAGGCAGGGAAGAATGACAGGGATGAGGGAAGGAAGGAAGAAAGGTAGGAAGGACGAAGGATAGGAAGGAAGGAAGGATGGTAGGAAGAAAGGAAAGAAGGAAAGGGGGTAGGAAGGAACGGAGAAAGGAAGGAAGGAAGGAGGGTAGGAAGGAAGAAAGGAAGGAAAGAAGGAAGGAGGGAAGGAAGGAAGGAAGGAAGGAAGGAAGGAAGGAAGAAATGAAGGAATGAAGGAGGGTAGGAAGAAAGGAAAGAAGGAAGGAGGGTAGGAAGGAACGGAGAAAGGAAGGAAGGAAGGAAGGAAGGAAGGAAGGAAGGAAGGAAGGAAGAAATGAAGGAATGAAGGAGGGTAGGAAGAAAGGATAGAAGGAAGGAGGGTAGGAATGAAGGAAGGAAGGAGGGTAGGAAGGAAGGAAGAAAGGAAGGAAAGAAGGAAGGAGGGTAGAAAGGAAGGCAGGAAGGAAGGAAAGAAGGAAGGACGGAAGGAAGGAAGGAAGGAAGGAAGGAAGGAATGAAGGTGGTTAGGAAGAAAGGAAGGAAAGAAGGAAGGAGGGTAGGAAGCAAGGAAGGAAGGAAGGAAGGAGGGTAGGAAGGAAGGAAGAAAGGAAGGAAAGAAGGAAGGAGGGTAGGAAGGAAGGAAGGAAGGAATGAAGGTGGGTAGGAAGAAAGGAAAGAAGGAAGGAGGGTAGGAAGGAAGGAGGGCAGGAAGGAAGGAAGGAAGGAAGGAGGGTAGGAAGGAAGGAAGAAAGGAAGGAAAGAAGGAAGGAGGGTAGGAAGGAAGGAAAGAAGGAAGGAAAAGAGGAAGGCAGGCATCTGGACATATTAAGCCCAGAGCGACGTGCTGCAAGCTGATTAACTTCATGGTGAGGATTTCATGTCGAGACTTTGTACCTTTCTAGAGTTACTGATATACAAGAATGTTTCAAAGCCTGCCTGGATTTCGGACATCTCATATCATCAGCAGGAACGTTTAAAAAGTCATTTATCTGTAGAAGAGGCCTGGCTGCAGAGATGATGATTAGGAAGAAATAGGAGGATCACTAGTAATTTCACATTTCTTCATTGATAAATTCCTGATATGACAATATACAGTAACAATATCATTTAGTAAAAAATTGTTAAAAAAAGGTCCAGTGACTTTGCCTGGGCTAAGACCATGTCATCAGTCTGCTGCAGGCAGGAGGAAGGAACTTCCTCAGTCTCCTCGCTGCTAGTGACCAGACAGCAACATTGTAACATTGTAGCGATGAAAAGTGGCAGGTATAGTTGCTGATTTGTGTCAGGAATTTGTGAACACCATACCATAATTTACAGGATCTTGTCATGGCTGAGCCAGCATCTAAGTCCAGATAGTAAATGGCGATCCTGGCTGATGGCTCAATATAAAAAGCTCTGAAGAGAAAAGGAAATAAAAGCATTGCAAGGGGCGGGGGTACTGTGATCTCTATAAAATGTAATAAATACCTGGAAGTGTTACACTGACACGTTGGGGTTAATTCACTAAAGGATTATAGGTTGTTCACACAGCAAAGTCAATTATCACCATGTAACCAATATTTGACTTAATTTAGTCAATCAGATGAAGCTCCCCTGACTTCAACCATCCAATCATGTACAAGGAAAAATCCTCTTCCTTTAAATTTCCTTGCATGTGATTGGGCATTTTTGCATTTTTGCAAAGTGGACAATCACCACATTCACTTAGATAAATGAATAATCACTTAATAGGTAAATTCACGATGGTAAGTGAATAGCCTGTATTCTTTTAGTAAATTACTCTCTTACTCTCTATGCCGTGCCCAGGGCCAGACCCATTGAATTACCCCAACAAAGTTAGAACTTTGCCTCCTCACTTGTGGGTGGTGAAGGCAGGGGATTGTGTACAAGCCATAAAGTATAAATGGAAGTTCTAGTGCACAAGTGAAATAATTCCTGGTTGGTAAAACTTCTTTTCTGCTTCACAAAAGCAATATTTAATCTGGTAGGGATTGGACAGCCCATGAGGAACCCAAGTTAGAAGTGAACGCAGTTTAGGTGACGTGGGCCACTCATTCTACACCCCAATATTCCCGCGTATCTATTTCATCCCCCCAACAACTAGTAATCACTTAGCTTAGTAAATCAGATGACGCTCCGCTGACTTCAATCATCCAATCATGTGCAAGAAAAAAGCTTCTCCCTTTATACTTCCTTGCAAGAGATTGAGCATTTTTGCAAAGTGCATCACCACATTCACTTGGATAAGTGATAGGTCATTCACCATAGTAAGTGAAAAGCCTAAATTCCTTTAGTACATCAACCTCTTACTGTGTATAGTGTGCCCAGAGCCAAACCCATTGAATTACCCCAGCAAAGGTAGAACTTTGGCTCCTCAGTTGTGGGTAGTGATAGCAGGGAATTGTATACAAGCCAAATAGTATAAATGAAGTTCCAGTGCACCAGTCAAATCATTCATACCTGGCTGGTAAAACTTCTTTC
>NC_092862.1:144662337-144668816 GCF_032062135.1 Pyxicephalus adspersus
GCTGACACAATCTGTCATCACAGCGAACCCTCGGCTCCCTCACCAGCTGTGCGACTTAATAAATTTGGATGATGAAGGTAAGAGCCCGTGCGGACAATGGGCCCTCTGCTCTGCCGTGGTTCAGCCATGTGTTTGGGCAACCCTGGAAAACAAAAAACATTCTGACGGCTACCAATGTGATCCGTAATAAAATCAAATACAAAAAAAATAAAATAAATAATAAGAACTCACTTTATTCTGTGTAAGATTCCATTTCTCATTTCTCTGTACTGAGTTCCTGGGTCTGTAAACCTTCTGGGCCCATTATAAAGGGTTTGCCCCTATTATGAGTGATTTCCACTATCTCTGCACAGTTCAAAATAAACAGCCAAGATAATGATAATAAAAAAAACTTTTGCTGCAATATTCACCTTCAATCCAATGCTCACTTCTGCCACTAGATGTCGCTGTCTTTCTATGATGGCAGCAACATTCAACCCACTTTCTACAAGCCAACCCCATCCTAAACCCTAGTTTGTGACTGTAATGTGAAAGGAGAAGCAGCAGACTAATAAACTGTCATTCTGCCCTCTTCTCCAATGAGAACGATACTTGTTAGCACTGATGGGCTCTTTGTGCTGATTCTTCCTCTCCCAGTGTGAGGTCTGCTGTTCAGGAGATGCACAAATCTGATGCAATGTCGGGGCTGCAATAATTTGCAACTTTTGGAATTGAATTTGAAATATTTTGGCACATTTTCCTTTTTTGTTTCTTTTTAACTCTTCCTAAAGGTTTCTCATCTTTCTGATGGCAGTTAATGAAGCCCTCAGGTTAGAAGTGATGACAACCCAAATTGGCCTATCAGCTCGCTGAACATCTGTTAGGAAGACAATGGCACTGCGATGGGGTCAGCGCACCGCCCGCGTTGTGTTTATACACGCCCTGAATCACTATCTGATGTGTTTGTTTTGTAGTTGTGATACAAAGAACCCCTGGCATCCTCTCTGTGTAAACTGATCCAGATTCTTTCCAAATTCTTCTCAGCTCCTCTGTCAGGTGACAAAACCTGCGCTTCCTGAACGCTGGCTCCTGGTCAACCCGGTGCTGCATCCTCTGCACTGTCCGTGCTGGGCCATGCGCTGGGCCATAGCAGGGAAAAGGTGGCAGAGAAGGGCAGCGATGAACCAAACATTCCTGGGCAACCAGGGTGGACCTAGAAGATGCATTCTCCAATTTTCGTCTTATAATTTAGATGGACAGTAGGAACAGCTGGTCCGGAGCCGCTCCTTGTGGGTGGCACCAAGACAGCCGCTCAGCCAACCCAACTGCTGCACGGGTTCCTAATGAACCAGCACTTAAATATTGGCACCAACTGCTCCTTTATTCATTCCCTATGCCTAGGCACTCCTGTTCTGTATCCTCATAGCTATACGAGGTGACTTACTGTGCCTAGGCTAGGAACAGGCAAACTACGGCCCGCGGGCCGTATACGGCCCAATACGGTGGAAGGATCCAGCTGGGGGGACGCACCGGCCAGAGCCGTGGAACGCTAGTGGAGGTGGGTGGGCTGTGTCCTTGCACACAACCCGCCCACTCTCCCATCACAGGCTCAGATCTGTGATGGGCAAGTGGGCAGAGTTATGCCATCTTGACGCCACTGAATGTGTCATCATGATGCCCACTCTACCATCAGCCTGACCCCTCTTTCAAATTTTATTATGTGGTCCCTGACTGAAAAAGTTTGCCCACCACTGGCCTAGGCACTCCTGTTGTGTACCCTCATAGCTGTATGTCAGGTGACTTCCTGTGCCTAGACACTCCTGTTCTGTATCCTCATAGCTGTATATCAGGTGACTTCCCGTGCCTAGGCACTCCTGTTCTGTATCCTCATAGCTGTATATCAGGTGACTTCCTGTGCCTAGGCACTCCTGTTCTGTAACATCCCTGCTGTATACACTGTGCTGTACATTGCATTGCATCTCCCTCTAATCTGTACAATATGCTGGACCTTACATACTCCATGCACTGTCCTGCTATGTATTGTATATATTCCACATCACTCCATTCTGTACACTGTGCTAAATATTACATACCCCACACATCTATATGTCCTGTACTGTGCTATACATTACACTCCTTCTAACCTGTACACTGTGCTGTATACCATACAATCCATACCACTCCATACATTGTGCTTTACATTATAACACAATACTCTACTCTGTACCCTGTGCTGTATATTACATACCCCACACTTCTATATGTCCTGTACTGTGCTATACATTACACTCCTTCTAACCTGTACACTGTGCTGTTTATGATACAATCCATACCACTCCATACGTTGTGCTTTACATTACACTCCCTCTAATCTGTATGCTGTGCTCTGTGTTAAACACTTCATGCTCCTTCCATGAATACATTTCATGACTATGTACTCCATACACTGTGCTGTGCAATATGTACTGTACACTATTCCATTCTGTACTCCATGCTGAACCTTTCATACTGCCCATCACTCCATTCTGTATACTATGCTGAACATTACATATCCTACTTCACTTTGTATAATGCCTTTTACATGATTCACAGTGCTCAACTTTGTACAACATGCTTTACATTATTACACAATACTCTACTCTGTACCCTGTGCTGTATATTACATACCCCACACTTCTATATGTCCTGTACTGTGCTATACATTATACTCTGTACTCCCTCTAATCTGTATGCTGTGCTTTTTGTTACATACTACATGCTGCTCCTCTTTGCACTATACCGGGTACATACTTCATATCTGTCCTCTCTGTAAACTGTGCTGTATAATATATATATAAAATATAATATATATATATATATATATATACTCCGGACCACTTCACTCTTTTTTCACTACATATTATTTTACTCTGCATACTGTGCTGAACATTATATACCCCACTTCTCTCTGCCCTCCACATTGTATACTGTACAGTGATATGCTTTGTATAGAATGCTCCACATTATTTAATACACACTACTTCCCTCAATACACTGTGCTGTACATTATATACCCCACAGTGCTCTACTTCCTATATAGTGTTTTACATTATACTGCACACTCTTTCACTCTGCACGTGGCTGCTCAAGGTTTATTGCCCTTTACCACCCTACTCTGTACACTGTGCTGTATATTATATATGGCAAGTTGTTTCACTTTTTATACTGTGTTGTATATTGTATATTGCACTCTTTTCAGCTCTGTACACTGTGCTGTATAATATATATGGCACGTTGACACTTTGTATTCTCTGCTGTGCAACATTTTTTACACAACTACACAATGTGCTGTATTTTATATATTGCACACTGTTCAGCTCTGTACACTGTGCTGTACAATCTTTGGCACACTACTTCTGTGCACTGTGCTGTACATTACATTCTACACATCTCTGTGTTGTATATTGTGTTGTATCCCTATGTACAAACGATCCTGTTCATCCGACCAATCACTATCAGGCATTTATTGCTCTGTATACATTGCACTTTTTTTTATCCCCTTCCACCCTTCCCCACACCCCTGAAGAGCCCATCAGTACCTCGGACCCGGAAACACAGCATAACAGTCACTTGGAAGCCCCCAGCCCTCTGGTCCATTGATGAGCTTCTGTTCTGGGTTTCCATTGTGTTCACTGTTTGCATTAAGAATCCTAAAAACAATTCAATGGACATCGGCCATTCAGGGCACAGGAAGGCGACATGTGACCAGGGGAGATTTCAGTGGTCCAATGATAAATGAAGGTGTGATGACCCCGGGGCCATTCTGACCTATCTGACACTAAGGATCTGTACCTCGGCATTAACACAACCCTGAATTTCAGGAACACAGCCGGCTCCATGGCCCATCTTAATAAAGGAGCAGAAGGAACCTCGTAGGCGGGGCCATACCAAGGGGTTGGCAGAAGGGAGGAGAGGAAGAAGAAGGAGGAGGTGCAACAATGCAAAACCCCCAATCTATACTGCTGAAGCACATGGAGGGGGCACTTTTGGACTTTTTTACCCGGCACTGTTTCTTGGTTCCTTATAGTGGAGGAAGCCGATGGTTTTGTGGACTCAATATGGACCAATCAGGCTGCTCCTAAATCAGGGTTTCCCTCCCATGAGGAACATCATGTAAAAAATTTGACAAAATGACAAGCCGATGAGGTGGCCCTGTGTGAATGATTGTGTTTTATCATCAGTGCAACACAGATATATTAAAGGAGAAAAAAAATTTGGGGTATTCTGCCCTCCATCTTTTTACCCCCCCAACAGGTTGGATTTAAACTGACATAGGCAGTGAGGTCTTCTGGTGGCCTGATGTTGCCTGGGAAGCAGAGGAGCAGCGTCGGGGTAACTGGGGGCTTTTGCTATTCACCCCAGTTGGCCTTGACCTGACATTTTCTGGGAACCACCAGTGGGGGCAAATCCTCATTTTCACCCAAACATTTCAATGGTTTCTCTATTGGCACCATTTTCCTTCTTCACCCCAAAAAATTCTAAGTTTACCCCAGGGCCCCTGCCAGGCAGAAAGTTCCAGCTCTGCATACACTTTGTAGCTGAACCCCTGGTGCCGACTTACCTCCAGGTGTAGGTACCCCACATGGGGGCTGTTTTACAATTTTACAATTTATTTCTACAAATTACACAACACTGCAAGGAAAGAGGACCTGTCCTTTCTGTTCTGCAGTTTCTATTTTCTTGGTTTTCAGGGCCCCTGATGAAGTGGACATATTATTCCTATAGAGAGTCCTGCAGCCCCAGCACTGTGACAGGTCCTCTTCACTGATATTTGTGACTTAGGATCTACAATAGGAACAAACAAGTGTCACTTCTTCAGAAGCTCTTTGCTGATAAGGGGGCGAATTCCAGAATCTTATCGCTGGCGCGGAAGCAGCAATAGTCCGGCCGAGCACTTGAGAGCAGCAAAAACCCACTTGAGAGAAGATGAGAGGTCTCAGTGACACCCAACAACCCGGAATCACCTGTGAACTGGTGGAGGGGGGAGAAGAAAGGTGGGGGGAAGGCTGGAAGGGTGACACCATGAGAGGGTGACACAAGGAGTCACTGTAACACTATTGTATGAATCGATTTACAGGGGGTACATCACTATATATAATATCAGAACGCAGGGAAGGACGGCGCCATCTTTGTTCAGGCATCATCCAATCTCACGATCTACTTTCTAGACTCAGAGGTGACACAGTCATGTCAATCCCAATGTCTCTGCAGTTTGTGTTCACAAATGTTTGACACAGATCAGCCCCTGCTGTTACCTCTCATCTTGTGATTGGATACAAAGTTACAATGTTGCAGTCTGATCACTGGGGGGGAGGAGATGGAGGAAATGCTTCCTATTAATGCTGGGACCTTGCAGGGTCACCAAGTTTAATTTTAGGTCATTTCTGTACTCATAGTTACTTTGTATGCCCTGGAGACCCTGAGCTGCCATCACTGGAGGAAAACATTGCAATATTTATATGGCACAGAAGAGCTGTCATGGTTGGCCGTCCAATGGCAATCAATCAGTTGATTAATTGATTGATTTATTGGATATTATTTCCAAATTCTGCTCTATAGAAATGCAGCAAAGATTCATCAATGTCAGCCATTCACTGCCAAGACTTTTGCGCCATCTAGTGGCCAATGTGAAGAATGTCCAAGGATCATATTTAGAGGACTTCCAGTGCTGGACTTTCCTGAAAATGCTACTTACCTGGCTGCCAACCTACCACGTGGCATTAATATTCATATTATTGAACTCAATGTTCTAAAAAGGTATGCAGATAAGTTACAGAAAAATGAATAGTCTCTTTCTGTATATTTGTTATGGGTATTTTGACAGTGGCAGACATAGCCGACAGTGGCCCTGTGCAGAACTAAATTAGGGCCCTTCTACCAAATTTACTTGGGGCCCCTGTTGGCTGAGGAAGGTCTAAGGCTCTTGTGCAGCAGCACACATTGCACCCTACGCCCACCCCTGGATAGTGGTAAAATATGTAGGCCAATGGAGGGGTCAGCATGCACATGATGAGGATGGGAAACAGCATGTAGGCAAAGGCCACACCCCTGCCACGCCCCCAAGGAACCACAATGTATTAATTATTGGTTAAATACATTTTCTATATGATTTTTTACTCTTTTTATCCAGGAGGGGGTGTTACAACTGGGTTCAGACCACTCTCTGTGTGGATAAAGGGGGCCATGGAGGCACCCCCTCAAAAATTGGGCCCCTGACCCCCTGTAGTCATTGTATTTTGATCTTTTGGATGAAGGAGGTTTCTGTTGAACTCAGATGATTTGAAGCCATTTCAGACTTTTGCAGCATTGTACAAAAAGCTTATCCGCTTATTTCTACTATAAGATCATATTAATTTTTTCATTCTATCCCTCAGTATTATTACCATAAAGTTTTCAGTTCTCTGAAACTTGAGGAAACTCATATTTAGTACTTCTTTGCAATATCAAGTTCCTAAAAAACA
>NC_092862.1:144669979-144690386 GCF_032062135.1 Pyxicephalus adspersus
CCTATTTTATTATTCTATATTCACTCACTGGCCTCTTTATTAGGTTTAGATTTCAACTGCTTTTTAACCCAAATATTTAATCAGCCAATCACAAGCCAGCAATGCATTAGGTTTGTAGATATTGTGAGGAAGACCTGCTGTAGTTCAAACTAGAATGGGGAAGAAAGTAATTTAGGTGACCATGAACGTTGCACGGTTGTTGGTTCCAGGTGATCTGAATATTTCTGAAGCTGTTGGGATTTTTTTCCGCAGCCATCTCTAAAGTTTACAGAAAATGGGAAAATACCCAGTGAGTGGCAGATCTCCGGGTGAAAAAGCCTTGTTGGTGCCGGAGGTCAGAGGAGAGAGAGGCGGACTGGTTCCAGCTGATAGAAAGGCAAAAGAAACCTGAATTCCCTCTGGTTACTCCTGAGGACTGCAGAAGAGTGCACAACACATCCAACCATGGAGCAGATGGACTACAGCAGTATGAAACCACTGCGGGGCCACTCATCCCCCAGCATCTGAGGCTACAAGTCTCTAAAAACTGGGGATATCTGGCATCAGCAATATGAAATTATGGATCCATCCTATCAGTGGCTCAGTCTGGTGGTGGTGTAATGGTGGTGGGGGTGGGGCAATATCATGGCACACATTGGGCCCCTTAGTACCAACTGACCATTGTTTAATTTCCCAGGCAACTTAGGAATTGTTGCTGAGCATCCCTTTAAAGAAGAAGTAAACTGGAAAATGCCCAAAACAAAAAAAAATTTACTTACCTTCAATCCGGCAGAGCAGTCGATTGGTCCAGAGGTGTCTTCCATCGGTTCCCGGTATCTGTCCTTGTGCCGGCGCTACGGGCACCCCCATCTTTTCCCCTTCTTCCTACATCACCCCAGTATTACATTACACAGACACTCGACAATGGTAATTGGATAATTTCCCACGGTACACCTTAAGATCTCTCACGGCACCCTAGTGTGCCACGGCACAGTGGTGGAAAATCACTGCAATAGAGCGCCATAGGACGGGACGGGAGATCCTCTTCACAGATGTGCAGCCAACACAATTGCCGGAAGTATGTGATGCTATCATGTCAATATGGTGGAAAATCCCTGAGAAATGTTTTCAGCACCTTGTTGGATCTGTGCCATGAAGAACAAAAGACCAACAAAATGGGTCCAACCCGGAACCAGCAGAATTTACTTAATAAAGTGGCCAGGGTGTGAAAAACCCCAAAAAAGTGAAGCCTAAAAGTTGGGTGAAATCATGAAAGTTATCAGACTATGATACCCAAAACTGTCCATGAGCAGAGCTTTAAATCTTTTTTTTTCATTAAATTTCTTGTAGCAACCAATACCCTTCAATGATTTTTGCTTCCATGGTGCACATGATAAATGATAAATGAAGGTTTAGCCAATTCAAATCATTTTATAGATATTTAGACTATTTAAAGTACAGAAAAGAAAATTGTCCCCTAACCCCACCACTTGGATTGTAAGCTCTTTTGGGCAGGGTCCTCTCCTCTTCTTGTATCACTGTCTGTATCTGTCATATGCAACCCCTATTTAATGTACAGTGCTGCATATCATGTTGGCGCTATATAAATCCTTTTTGATAATACCTACTGAATAAAGTTTGGTGTTACATGCAATACAAACAGTGATCGCTAGGGGGTGCCAGACAAAGTTTGGTGTTCTATGCAATATATCAGCAACCACTAGATGGTGCCAAACCTCCATGCAGCTCAATAAATGTCTATGAGAAATCCCTTGCACTGACCTTGTGGCTCATTTACCAAAGAGGTATTCACTTTTTTTAATGAATAAGGTAAACAACTATAATTTTTCAAATAACACAGAATTAAATGTAGGAGAAACATGATATTTGCATTTAAATAATTGGATGATTGAGGTCAGCTCATTTTCAGATAAATAAACCTAAATAAACCTTTGTATATTAAATGAAGGGGTTTGTGTTGGTTTCACTCATCCAATCAGGTGCAAGCAAATACCCTGCTTTTTTAACTTTCCTTGCATGCGATTGGGTATTCTTTGCAGAGTTATTCCATCAAAGTTAACATTCTCTACAACTTCAGTAAATCATCCTCAATGTCTTCACCTGCAGATAGATCTCTGAAGTTGAGTTTTTCTATAATAAGTTTAAATTTTTACTTCTGCTTTTAATTAAATTAAAACTTCATATAAAAGCTACATTTATATGTGTATATATTTATATATTTATCTAATCCTGGGATTTACATAGCTGTACAGAGTACGTGGCTAAATAAAAAATAATAATAAATAAAACATTAATAATATATTAATAATATTATTAATAACTGTTAATATGTTTAATTTAGCCATGTGCTCTGTACTGCAAGCCACAAATACCCTTGATGAAGCCTAGTTTTTAGGGGAAACGTGTGAGGTTGAAATATATTTGATGTTGTGCTAGACGTTTGTTGTCTAGTGCCATCTAGTGGTCGAAGTCGAATATTGTCATAAACTAAACACTGATTTGAAATAATACACAGTAAACATCATGACTTTTTTTTCCAAAAAAAAAAACCCTTCAGTCTCTGCAGTATATTTTGTTTCATTCATTTACCAGGAGTTGGCAACATATCGACTACCAACTAAAGTGCGGGTGGAGTAACTCACTTTTCAGTTATTCAGTTATTTAATGCAGCCACCGCAAACAATTGCAATTTAATCCCCTTAGTATCTTCCCCATTTGTCATTAAGTGAGTAGCTGTTCACTGATTCCTGAAGTCAGGCTGGGGGTCTTGGGCTGCCCTTCCAGGTCCCCTGGACTCTAGTTTGCTATTTTTCTAACACTGGAAGCATTTGCTGGCCTTTATTTTGCAGAGAGTAAAGAGAAATTCATTTTTCTGAGGGATAGAGTGGTAAGAAAATATAAATCTGCAGAGATATTAGCCAGAAACATATTTTAGGGGGCAAAAATGTGGCGCCTGCTTCATGAATTCTCCCTGCCAGAAGGTTCCGGGGTATCTGTGGATCGTCACCAGCGACAATGCATGTTACTATATGGCTGCGGAGTCATTATTTTATTTTATGGCCCAGCCGTAGTTTTATGGTGTCTCATAGCTGTCTGCTGGGGACAATATATCTCCGTATTGTATAGTGGGGGCCCGGAATAAATTCACACCTACGGGACGCAATCCAGGACAGCGACTGTCAGACTGAAGAGATAAATATGAAGACTACCGGAACCACTGAATGGGGATCATGGTGAATGTATGAGATGTGTGTAAGACTGGAGAGGGAATAATCAGAAGAGGGGAAAATATCAGCACATATAATCAGGTTGGGTTTCATTGTTTCCAATATTGGCTGATATCTACAAACTGTATGGACAATCCAAGTGATTGGGGGTCCCAGTGGGGGGTCTCAGTAGTCCTCCATCACACAAAGACATTGTAGACAATTGTGGTCTTCCAGCCTTGTGGTCACGGTTTGGTGAAGACCCTTTTTTGTTCCTCCATGACTGTACCCCGGGGTACAAAGCCAGGTCCATAAAGACATAGGGTCACCATGGAGGAACTCGAGTGTCCTGCACAGACCCCTGACCTCACCCTACTGAACACCTTTGGGGTGAATTGGAATGGTGAGCCATCTGACCAACCCATCTACCTATATAACCAGATCTATGGAGGGCATCTCCCAAAATGTTGAAGGCCAGGTGGCCCCAGTGAAGGGTCCCAGTAATCCTCCATCATACAAATGTAGACAATTGTGCTCTTCCAGCCTTCTGGTCACAGTTTGACCCTTTTCTGTTCCCAATGACTGTGCCCCAAGGTACAAAGCCCCCTTCATAAAGACATGGGGTCACCTTGGAGGAACTTGAGTGTCCTGCACAAACCCCTGACCTCANCCCTACTGAACACCTTTGGGGTGCATTGGAATTGTGAGCCATCTGATCAACCCATCTACCTATTTAACCAGATGTATGGAGGACATCTCCCCAAATGTTGAAGGGCAGGTGGCCCCAGTGAAGGGTCCCAGTAATCCTCCATCATACAAATGTAGACAATTGTGCTCTTCCAGCTTTGTGGTCACAGTTTGGTGAAGACCCTTTTCTGTTCCCCCATGACTGTACCCCGAGGACAAAGCCCCCTTCATAAAGACATGGGGTCACCATGGAGGAACTCGAGTGTCCTGCACAGAGCCCTGACCTCACCCTACTGAACACCTTTGGGGTAAATTGCAATGGTGAGCCATCTGATCATCCCATCAACCTAATTATCCAGATGTATGGAGGACATCTCCCCAAATGTTGAAGGCCAGGTGGCCCCAGTGAAGGGTCCCAGTAATCCTCCATCATACAAATGTAGACGATTGTGCTCTTCTAGCCTTGTGGTCACAGTTTGACCCTTTTCTGTTCCCCCACTGTGCCCTTGAGTACAAAGCCCCCTCCATAAAAAGATGGGGTCACCAGTGGAGGAACTCAAGTGTCCTGCACGGAGCCCTGACCTCAACCCTACTGAACACTGGGATGAATAGGAATGGTTGGCCAGGTCTTTTCATCCAATATCAGCACCTGACATCACAACGCCAGCTCATGGCTTGATGGGTCTGATATAGAGTCTAACCCCAACCTTAACCCTACTGGACACCTTTGGGCTAAATTGAATGCCATGTACAGGTTTTTTCATCCACCATCAGTTCCTGACCTCACAAATGGACACAAACCCCACACATCACTACAAAGTATTACGGAAGGCAATTCCTGAGGTGTGAAGGACGTATAAGCACAGAATGGGACAAACCAATATCAATGCCCATAGGGGGGGCAGCTCCATATTAAAGTTTGTGGTTTTGGAATGGGATGTCCGACAAGTTCATGGAGATCTGATGGTCATTCAATCATTGTCTATACAAGGAAGCTGTTTGTAGCTCTTCCATCGTCTTTCTGTTTCTCCATTGGTCCATTCATCTCCAGAACTTTTGCTGCCTTGTTGAGTCTTGAGAAGTTCACACAATGACGTCCCTGACATCACGTCACCATCCACAGACACAGAATCATTAATCAGAGAAGCTCTGACCGTGTGGCCCCGTTAGACATAACAGGAAGTAAAGGAAACTTTCTCTGCTTCCTGTCTGTTTGGCAGATTTCAGTGAACAGGAAGTTTTTCACCTTTGGGGCTTCATGACCGAGATTTCTCCTTCCGGTCTTTGGGTGTCACACTGAAAAGGAACAGATGTCTATCCAATGGGCACACACAAGATTTGGAGGAAATGATGTAAAAAGTTAAAACAAAAATAATGAAACGGGCGGGGCCAGGGACAGTCAGGTTGGAGAAGGAGGAGCTAGATAATGCTGGACGTCCTCCAGCCAGGAAATGAGGCGGGCTCCATCTGACTTGCTGCAGATTCTAATGTATAGTGTAGGAAGCTTCCAGTGTGCAGTGTAATCAGAGTGAGGAATTTCAGTCCGGGAAAAGAACCGGTACAAAGGGGAAGGCCAGAGGGCAAATTTAACGAAGGGGAGATTGCAGGGCAGATATAATAAAAGGGAGGTTGGCGGGCAGTATAAAGAGGGGAAAACTGAAGGACAGATTTAATGTTGATGGGGGGGCAGATTTAAATAGGGAGGGCTGGAAGGTAGATTTAAAGAAGTTGAGGCTGGAGGGCAGATTTAATGAAAAGAAGTATAGAAGGTAGATTTAAGAAATAGAAGGCTGGAGGGCAGATTGATGGAAGGAGAGAATGGAGGGCAGATTTAATAAAGGCAAAGCTGGGGGCTAATTTACTTAAAGGAAGGTGGAAGTGCGGAAGGGGAAACTGGGCAGCAGAATTATGGAAGAGGAGACTGGAGGGCAAATTTATTAAAGTGGAGGTCAGGGAACAGAATTAAATGGGGGTGGGGGAGGGGGGTGGAGCACAGAATAAATGAAAGGAAGGCTAATGGGCAGATTTAATAAAGACATTGTGGGGGGCAGATTAAATGAAGAGAAAGCTGGGGGATTTTAAGAAGGGAAAGCTGATTTAATGAAGGTTTAATGAAGGGAAGGCCAGAGGGCAGATTTCAAAAAGGGAAGGCTGGGGGCAGATTTAATGAAGAGAAGCCTGGAGGGCAGATTTATTAAAAAGAAGGCTGGAGGGCAGATTTAATTATGGGAAGGTCAGTGGGCAAATTTAATGAAGGGAAGGCCAGGGGGCAGATTTAATGAAGAGAAGGCTGGAGGGCAGATTTAATGAAAAGAAGGCTGGAGGGCAAATTTAATGAAGAGGAGGCTGGAGTGCAGATTTAATGAAGAGAAGGCCAGGGGGCAGATTTAATGAAGGGAAGGCTGGAGGGCAGGTTTAATGAAAAGAAGGCTGGAGGGCAGATTTAATGAAGAGAAGGCCAGGGGGCAGATATTAGGTGGAGGCCGGAGTTCACCTTTAAGTGAAGCTGTCACTGCAATATATGAGGTGTAATAAGAGCCGCCAGGGAGTTTATTTTGTTGCATCCAGCGGGCGGTTTTAGCGTTGCTGAATGGAG
The DNA here is from genome assembly GCF_032062135.1 of Pyxicephalus adspersus. Taxonomy (NCBI): domain Eukaryota; kingdom Metazoa; phylum Chordata; class Amphibia; order Anura; family Pyxicephalidae; genus Pyxicephalus; species Pyxicephalus adspersus. The sequence continues at coordinate 144,676,469 of NC_092862.1, forward strand.
AATTTCCCATCCTGTGTAAGTGGAATAAGAGGGAGATGAGGTGTCGTCATCCATCACTGGGTCACTCCTGGATCTGGAAACATTCGCAGGCTCCGTCTTCATACCCACACACGGAACGCCGACTGTTTTCACAGGTGGAAGAGACAAGATTCACTCACTTTTGGCAAGGCGTCCATGTCAGTCATTTCCGCACAAATCCCGCCGAGCTGTGCGCGCCCCATAATAGACAGGCCGGGATTCTTCCCTCCCGCCCCAGGCCGAGGCAGCATGTGTTAGGTGAAGGCTGATAAACAAAAATCCGACCCTGGAACGGGATTAGTAAATGAAAAAAAAAATTCACTTGTCCAGCAAAGAGTTTTCCATACACTGTGAGAGGAGAAGTGATGTCAGCGGGTGGAGAATGTCAAATCGGTAGCTTAAAAACAAGATGAATGGATTTAGAGCGGTGACAGAACCTTCTGAAAGGCACAAAATGTACCGGAATCCAGGGAAGCTGCAGCCGGGTTACTATTAATCTATCAATTTTAAAAATTTATTTTCATTTTTATGTTCATAAAAACTAAATTCCTTATTAGGTTTTTTTTAATATTAATATTATTAGTCTTATTATTCTCACACATCCATACCCCTATTTAATGTACAGCGCTGCATAATATGTTGGTGCTAAATAAATACTGTTTATTAATCATAATAATAATATTGAGCATATTAGCCAGCAGATGGCGCTGCACTTGCTGCTATTTGCAATTTGTCTTCCACATGGACCATACCAAGGACAATTTCTGGGGGTGCCAATTACCCCAACTGCATGTTTTTGGAGGTGTGAGAGACCCCACAAAGTGCATGAAGGAATTCCATGTGAACACAGGAAGAATATACAAACTTTTTTATGCATTACATATAAAATATTGTATATAAATAGTTCCCTTAAGGATATTTATTGTAAGAGAGAGGTCCTAAAATGATCCTTCAAAAACATTTTTAAGTTCTACTTTCTATGTACGGCTTCTCCTTCCTTGCTGCCACTCCTTCATAGAGTGTCGTAGAGTAATACATTGTAAAAATGTATTGTTGTATTAAACTTATTATTTTATACTTATTTTTTATGTGTGATATTTAAAGTCATTTATTATATACAAATAATATATAATATATATATATATAATATAAATAAATACAAATATCTATCTATATATATAGATAGATATTTATATATTCTCCCAATTGCTGTTTTTAGATCTCACCACCGGTCGTCTATGGGATTTAGTTCTGAACGTATTGTTGGTCATTTCAGAACTCATAAGCACTTTCTTTAAAATAGAATATATAATTATAAATATATGTAAGACTTTATTGATGAATAAAGTTCAGTTTGTCTCACTAACAAATGTTTTGCTTTATTATCCTAAGAAAAAAGCAGACTAACAGTTGAAATGTAACATTTGCTCTGCTCTGTAAGACCTGTGGTCATTATTATTGCAGCCACCAGAGGGAGCTGTGATCAAGTCATAGAGAGAAAACAGCTGTATATAGCAGATGAAGGAATTATTTGGGTCATTTTGGTGCTCAGATTTTATAATTACAATGCTTATCGAAATTTATTATAACAAGGATGTTCATAAAATGCATTCGGATTACTTTACACTTTAATGTGAATTATCTTCTTTTCAGTTTAATTGCACTTTGACAGCTGCATCCTGCCGGCCTCAGTTGTCAATGTTCCTCTCTGCAGGTCAAAGTGGCAGAAGTTTAGTGTTAGGTGGAATGGGGATTAATCCCGCCGACCCCACTTTGTGATTTCTCCTTATCAGCAATCTGAATAAATACTTTAATGAGATTCTGTATTCTGGGTGAAGTGGCTACGAAGCTCCTCCTTGGATTTTAGATTTAGACTTTCAGCAGTATCTGTACATTTGTTGGTTTTTGTGCAAAGCCCCTGTAGAACCTCAGCTTTATAGATATGTGCCTAGTAAACCCTTAGTGACAACCTTTAGTGCCCGAACCACATGTCACCCTGTTTCACTAACATGGCTGGAATCTAAACTTAGCAAAACTTCATAATAAAACTTAATAACCTAAAAAACTCCACTGACTCTTTAGTGTAAAGAGACCTCTGAACCTTTGAAATTCACATTGCCTTTTTACTACAGCTGCTGCAGCCAATTCTGCAATCCTCAATGTTGGCTGGTGGTGTCACTGCTCCGATCATGTGACAATGCTCAATTGTAGTGATTGGCTGCAAAATTCCAAAACTGCTGCAGGGTAGGAGATTACATGCTTCTCCTACAGAGGGCGGACTAAAGCACTGCTGCAGTGTAGGAGATTAAATGCTTTTCCTACAGGGGAACGGACAAAAGCGCTGCTGTATGGTAGATTAAATGCTTCTCCTACAGGGGGCCAGACCAAAGCACTGCTGCAGTATAGGAGATTACATGCTTCTCCTACAGGGGGCCGGACCAAAGCACTGCTGCAGTATGGGAGATTACATGCTTCTCCTACAGGGGACCGGACAAAAGCACTGCTGTAGTGTAGGAGATTAAATGCTTTCCCTACAGGAGGCCGGACCAAAGCACTGCTGCAGTGTATGAGATTACATGCTTCTCCTACAGGGGGCCGGACCAAAGCACTGCTGCAGTGTAGGAGATTACATGCTTCTCCTACACCGGGGCAGCAGTTCAGGAGGGGAAACCTACGAAATTAACTTGTAAACTTGTTTGACAAGTTGCCAATGGTTCTTTTAAAATGAATTTTTAGTGTTTTAGTTAATATGTGTTTAGTTTTATTCACACTTCTAAAGGGATGCAGAGAACTTTTATGAGTAATATAATGGATCACATTGGCCAATGACTTTTACAGCAAGTATCAACTCCTAACCTGTCTATATCTGCAGGGCACAAGCAGGTATGGGTCTGCAGAATAAAATCCTTGCAATACATACAGCAGACTTCATGCGGCACCCATGTAATTATAATATTATCTATTCAATGCTACTAACTTGAATAAAAAAATTAAAAAAACACAAACTGGACGCCTCTGTTCAAGCCATTTACAGCCAACGTTCTTTTTTTTTTCACTTGAAACGCGTTCTGCATTCCCATGCAACGTCCATATTTTCCAGAATGGAATCCAGAAGTGTGCACTGGGGAACATTAGATATTTATATCCTGCAAATGTACAGAAAAAATGTTGGTAGAGTAGAATTGTACTTTAGGGAGAGTTTCCAGATGTTCAAAGCCAAATGTCCAAACGCTGGCGGTGCCGGGTAATTCCCATGGATGCTTCTGGCTGCAGAATCTTCGCAGTTTGTCATGAGGACTCCCTGGTATCCGCAGTGTTATATTAATGCAAGGTCACCCCTAATAGGAAGGAAAAAAACAATAAAGTGTGTGGAAACCCTAAATCTATTATTTGTTTGCTATCGTGTCATTGTAAACAATTTTCTTTTCAAATATCTTTTTAGGAATTGTTGCAATGGAAGATCCAGCCAGTAACAGCCTTCCATGCTGCAGGGTGACAACACTGAGTCTCTCCATCACAACAAGCAGCAGTGTTGTCACCTTGCTGTATATATGCCAAGAGTTGGGCATCAGGCTGCCAATGTCATCCATCTGACTGGCAGCCCAAACAGCCAACTGGAGGAGCGCACAAATCTGACAATGCTGATTTCTATCCATGCAGCGCCTAATATTGTGCATTGCAGGAAAGCTTCCCATTACAAATGAATGAGCTGTACAACGACACAAAGACAACAAGTTTCATAGAGCCTGATTTATTAAAGCTTCCAAAGGCTGGAGAAAATACACTTTCATCAGTGAAGCTGGGTGATCCGGCAAACCTGAACGAATCTGGTTCAGCATTGAGAACTTTTGCTAACAAATAGCAAATGACTTTTGGAAATCCATTCCAGGTTTTCTGTGTCACCCAGCTTCACTGATGAAAGTGTATGTTCTCCTTCTTTGGAGAGCCTTAACTAATCAGGCTCATTGAATGAATTGTTTCCTTATATTGGTGATATGTTGTAGACTGAAATAATGCAACACTCATAGAAACCTTACAAATGTTGGTAAATGTATTCATATTGATCCCCATATCAACCCTTCATTAACCCTAACCTGCCCTAAAGCGGAACTAAATCTGTGATATTCACCCCGAATCTTCCCAGAGATGATATTCAGCTGTCTGGATTGGCCAGGGCTGGATGATGCAAGGGAAGCTGGGAATAAAATCATTAAATAAAATATTAATAGAATAATAAAAAACAATTTGCCTCCTTTCCCTCCTAGAAAATGAAGGTGTTTATTACTTTGTTGTCTTAAAGTAGAAAAAAAAATAATTCTTACCTTTACTTCCGCAGAGTCCACAATCCCTCCACAATAGGATTTGGTTTGGTCCAGCGTTGTCCTGGATTCTTCCTTCATATGGACGCAGAGGAACCCGCCGTTATCATCTTCCAGTTTAAGGTCACCTAATGTCCCACAGCTCGGGCGACATTTCCTCCGGTATATGTTTCAAAAACAAGTTCTGATCACATTTCACATGGGGGATATCGGCACTGTTTTCAACGTTGCGAGAAAAAACCTCTTCTGGGCATGCCCAGTCTCGAGCAGCCTGAACCCTCCTGGGATACATGACGTATGTATCGGCCTGAATATTTTACTGCCGTGGCGGTGAAGACAGCAGAGGAGAGGCTTCCCTTTTAAAAAAAAAAAGAAAAAAAATCATTTTTGCTTGACATAAAATGATTATTCACCCTTTTATATAAAGTAAAAAAAAGTTATGATAAGTTTTCCTTAATGATAACGTTATTGCGTGTTGTGCAAATGTAATCATTTCTCTGCTCTGTAAGGGGTAAAAGGAACGAGGGGTTACTGCAATATTATTAATAATAAAGAGGATTTATATAGCACTAACATATTACGCAGCGCTGTACATTAAATGGAGGTTGCAAATGACAGACAGTGACACAGGAGGAGGAGAGGACCCTGCCCCGAAGAGCTTACAATCTAAGAGCCTTTTTTATATCTCAAACGTTGCTGTTGCGCTGGAGCTGAAATCTAAAATTGCTTCCCGTGAAGCTTTACATTGCACCGGGTGTCAGGAGCGCGGAATGATCTCAGGCTTAGCATCTGTTGGAGGCGCTGATCACATACTTCCCGCCGTCCACATCTTCCTACGGACCAGCGAATGCCCAGAGCCAGCCTTGTGGTTTATGTTGGCACGCTGCACAAGATGTGTCAGTGCTCGGCTGCCAACCGTCGGCAGGTCTCAGGCTGACTCTTGTATGAGGGCCGCGGTGGCTCGGGTCAGCCATGGCGTGGGTGCGTGTGCAGGACTCATCACCTGTGAGTTAGGAACTGCCGGCTGCAGTGTGGTCTCGCTGGGTATTTGTGGAGAGAGACCTGATGTGTTAATGCCCGGCCGCCAAGACGTGCCGTTGGAAATATTTATCAGCTTCCATGGAGAGAGAAGATCGCTGCAGATGTTTCGCGCCTTTGCTGAGTCCCTCTGCTTAAAAATAATGCACCTCTGTGTTCAATAATACTGGACAAGATACATTCCAGGTTTACTGGATCACCCAGGTTCACCCATGATAGTCTATATTCTCCAGTCTTGGGGAACTTTATTAAATTAGGTCCAAGTCAAACACTAGTTAGGACCCAACCAGTACCCTCAAACCTTCCTCCCCTCCCCCTGTACTTCCCTTGACCCTTTTTCTTACCCATGAGATGTCAGCAGGGGCTGCAAAAGACTTATTCTCAGGAGCTAGGAGGAGGAGTCAAAAGTGACTCCTCCTCCTAGCTCCTGTGACATCAGCAAGTGACACCCATGTGACATTAGTATGGGCTGCAAATGGTCTATCTTTAGGTGCCAGGAGGTGGACGGTGTCTGTGACCAATCAGAAGTGATTTCTTCTGCTCTCATAGCTTAGCACAGTCACCCTGCTTATCTCCAGTGTCATGCATGGTTCCCATATACTAGAGAATATAATGTGACACCAACCAATAATCCTTCTCACATACTGAATTAATAACCCCCTGCTAAAACTGTGCTGTGCAGGCACTAAGTTAGAACAGAAGGTACAACCCTGGCACATAGTTTGCACAGATAGTACAACCCTGGCACATAGTTTGCACAGATAGTACAACCCTGGCACATAGTTTGCACAGATAGTACAACCCTGAGATATGGTTTGCACAGAAAGTACAAAGCTGGCACATGGCTAGGATAGGAGGTACAATCTTGGAGCATGCTTAACACAGGAGAAACAATCCTTGCACATAGGACAGGAGGTACAACTCTGGAACATGGTTTACAGAGAAGGTACAAAGCTGGCACATGGTTAGCCAAGGAGGTACAACTAAGCTGACACTATACTATATACTAACACAATACTAACAAGAAAACAAAGGTGAAAGGAAGGGTCACAATACAGATGGGGGTTGTCTAGATGAGTGTAGTCCACAAAACAAGAAATGAGGTGGGCTCAGGATATCTGCTGCAGCTTCTAATGCTTGTTGTGTGGAAGTGACGTGAGGCAATGGGGCCAATCACTTTCAGCACAGGAAAGGACAATTTAAGTGTGTAGAAAGAAAGAGGACTGGTTAGATTCACTTTTACCTTTTTTCTCTACATTTCAACAAAAATATTTCCATGAGATATCTGCATTTAACATATTTAAGGTAAAATATTCCTTGTGTAGACTTCCAAAAGCCCTAAAACTTCTACTGGGTGCCATCATCTTGAATGGGATGTCAGCAGCCCAGAAACCTTGGAGCTGTCACTCCCTATGCTCCACCTCTGGAAGCTATGTTTAAGTTAATGCAGAGCGTTAAAGGGAGGGTTGGAGGAGCTGGGCCAGCACAGTGATTGATTAGCAACTCTTAGAAGAGGAGAAAGCTGTATTGTGCAAGCAGAGATGGGGTGTCATAGCACACTGACTCTTACTAAAATAATTTTTATAGATATTTCAAAAGCACACGTGACATGAAACATTCCTTGTAGAATACATTGGTGACAGGGTCTCTTTAATGACAGACACATGGTTTGAAATCACAACTGATCCCCGGAAAGTGACATATTCGTGACATCAGATCGGAGCACAACAGGCTGTGAAATATTAACCGGCTCAACAACAAGTGACGACATGAAAGCCATCAGCTGCGCTCGGCCTGAACAGAACATGGAAAATTCAGCGTGCGGAGTCAGCTGTGTCCCCTGGCACCCGGTGTGCCGTGGCAGTGACACTTCTTAGGTGATGCCTCATTAATCGCACGCAGCTTAACACATAAATGTGAGCTAATGTGTTTTCCTGATCATGCCGGGCTCCGGCCCACCGCCCTGCAAATCCCAGGCCTTTGTGTCTCCGGAATACAAAGTCGCTGCAACTATTTGTGTGCGGAACCATCGGGGCCCAGAGGGCATTTTACCATCTTATGGATCTGAATATTACATTCTGTGCTAATAATAGGCCATGCACACTTACCTAATAGGTTTTCTTTAAAGATGCCCTCCGGCATCCCCCTCATCAAATCTGCCTTCCAGCCTTTCCTATCATTAAATCTGCCCTCCATTTTATTAAATCTGCCCTCCAGTGTCCTCTATATTATATTTACCCCTCATCCTCCTTTTCATCAAATCTGCCCTCCAGCCTTGCCTATCATTGAATCTGACCTCCATTTTAATAAATCTGCCCTTCAGTCTCCTTTTTATTAAATCTGCCCTTTAGCTTTCCCTTCATCTAATCTGCCTTCCTGCCTCCTCTATATTATCTCTACCCTTCATCCTCCTTTTCATCAAATCTGAACTCCAGCCTCCATTTTATTAAACCTGCCCTCCACCCTCCTCTATATTATATCTGCCCTCCAGCCCTTGCTTTAATACATCTTCCCTCTGGCCTCCCCTTCACCGAATCTGCCCTTTAGCCTCCCCTTCATTAAATCTGCCCTCCGACCTCCTTTTTATTAAATCTGCCCTTTAGCTTCCTCTTCATAGAAATCTGCCTTCCTGCCTCCTCTATATTATATATTCCCTTCATCCTCCTTTTCATTAAATCTGCCCTCCGACCTCCATTTCATTACATCTGCCCTCCAGCCTCCTCTATATTATATCTACCCTCCAGGCCTTGCTTTATTACATCTTCCCTCTGGCCTCCCCTTCATCAAATCTGCGCTTTAGCCTCCTTTTTATTAAATCTGCCCTTTAGCTTCCCCTTCATCCAATCTGCCTTCCCGCCTCCTCTATATTAAATCTGCCCTTCATCCTCCTTTTCATTAAATCTGCCCTCCAGCCTCCTCTTCATTAAATCTGCCCTCCAGCCTCCTCTTCATTAAATCCACCCTCCAGTCTTCCTTTTACTTTACACAGTTGTACCAGTATCTATCCTGAACTGAAATTGCTTGCTCACAATGTACATCAGAAGCTGCAGAAGTTAGATAGCGCCCCCTGGAGGAAATCCAGATTCCTTTAGCCCCACCCTCTCCAACCTGACTGTTCTAGACCCGCCCCTTTCATTCATTGGGTCTCATTTCCTCCAATCGTAGGAGCTTAACATCAAATGGGGGCGTTACCTATGCACCTGCTCTCCTAGGACCGCCCACTACTACAGACGGACCCCCCGCCATGAAGACATGTTGATATTTGCATAACTCTTCCCAAGAATCAGCCCACTGCTTGTATTAGAGCTCAGGGCTTTGAGATGGGTGCTGAGGCCGGGGGATAGGATTTATGGAAGCTATGCACAGCACCCTGCTGGCCCCTCCCAGTATCCACAATCTGCCTGCAGTGCAAATAGAAGCACAGAGTCTCAGTCCATGCAAAATATACACAGATAAAACTTTAGATGTAAAATGTATGTATAGCCAAACAGGGGAGCCATTGGGGAACTGGGCGATCCAGCAAACCTGGAATGGATTACTTAAAAATCATTTGGTATTGGTTGACAAATGCTTTAAATCCTGGACCATATCCATTCCAGGTTCACAGGATCACCCAGGAACTTCCATGACAGCCTATCTTCTCCAGTCTTGGAAAGCTTTATTAAATCAGGCCCAATGGATGCATGGATAATGACCATCTGACCTGGCCTGGGTACAACACTCACAATAGATGTTGGAAGGGATGAAGGTCTGGAAGAGGCTGATGGGAGTTTGCAGATCTGAGTGCCGTGGAAGTTTGCTCGCAGATAACAAACATGATCAAACATCCGAACTAAAGTGGAGTAAGCACTCATCCCCCAAATAGCCTCTTGACAGCACTCCGAGTCCCAGGAACAAATACTTCTAAAATCTGCAGGTTAGTGGTGGAGATCAAACACTTTGCGCTGGAGGAGGACATCTGGAAATTTTTCATTTTGATGCCATTGTGCGAGCTCAGATGTTACCTACAATGGCCCATGTTAGATAAATCATCAAAAATAAAATTTACCCCAGCAAAAAGGAAGATCTTTGCTGCCCATGGCATACCTTGTGCTTCTGTGCATGGAAGAACATGTGCTTCCCTCCATGTGAGAGTGTTTGGTCATGTGATCAGTCACATGACATAGCCCTGTATGAGCTTTGAATCTGCTCACCTTATGCAAGATCCCAGCAGTTCAATAAAGAGAACCTGTTGCCTGTGATGGTTCTCATTATTCCAGATCATTGTAAATCTAATAGTAGTCGGTAACATTCACCTCAACTTGTTCTTGTAATGTTGGAGATGATTCACAGCCTTCCAAGCTGCTTCATCAGTTCTATGTAAGAAAGTAGGAAGCAGCTTGGAAGGTTATCAAACATCTTCAATGTTACAAGAACAAGTTCAATGTGATTATCTATGACTGGATAAAGAGTACCTGTTGTTTTGCCCTGCATTGGCAGGGCACAGGTTCCCTATAGGTGCTTAGCCATAGACAAGATCCTTCAGAAGATCCTTGCTTCCTCGCTGTCATGCCAATCAGGTTGGCCTAATAAGTAAGCCACTGACTCGCAAATATTCTGGCAGGTTCTTTGCCTTTACTGCATGCATACTTGATCTTCTGGATTCCTATTTAATGGTTTCTTAAGCAATGAAGCTGAAGGGCCCTCTGATATGGGGTGCAAGAAACTTCCAACCTAAGCTCCTAATCACACAAATCTGTTATAATAGAAAGACCGAGCAGATGGATGTCCCAATCGGCAGCTGCTCCTTTATTATCCAATTGCTAGGCTGGTAGGAGGTTACTAAGCAAGCTGTATTGCTTAACTGTTGCATCGAAAGCATGCACTGACCTGGCTTTGTTCCCTGGCAGGTGCAGCAGGATCACAATACTGGCAAAACAGAATTCCAATTGTAGATCATATTTATGCATTGAAACCATGCGTTTGGCTATTTGCCCGGAACAAAGCATTAAAGTGAACCTGTTCTTTAACCATTGTGAATCTCCCTCCCCAACCCAACGCCATAAATTGCATTAATACGCTGTAAATACTCCATCAGTGTCACCCGTCATCCACCGATTCTAAACAAGAAAGATTTGAGCAATAGACTGAAGCTGCGTACACACTGCCAATTTTTGTCGTTGGAAAGGATCTTTCACGATCCTTTCCAACGACAAGGGAGTGCACAATGCATGAACGGTGCTGTACATACAGCACCATTCATGCTCTATGGAGAGGGGAGGGGGAGAGCGACGGAGCGGCACCCTGCTGCGCGCTCTCCCCTTCACTTTCATTACGATCGGCTGTCGTCCATCGTCCGTGGATCCGGCAGGTCGGTCGTCCGGACGATGGACGACACCGACTGTACACACGGCAGATTTTCGCCCGATAATTGGCCGATGCCGATTATCGGGTGATAAAAATCTGACGTGTGTACGTAGCGTAAGGCTTCCCCCTCATCAATGCACAGCCTTCCCCTCGATGTTACCTACAGTTCCACTTTAACAATGTTGGATCAGCGGGGGGCATTTGCAGAAAGGGACAGGCAATGCCCCTCCTGGACTAAGCATTCATACCTACATAACCGCCATCTAATCTAATAAAATTCTCTGAGCTGCACATCTCAGCATACACCAGGCACATCCTGACTTCCCCTGCGGATGCCCGCACTGAATTCATTCATCATCCTGGCACAGCCAATCAAGATGGCCAAAGATTGGAATGAGGAGGAGAGAACAGGTACAGGTAAGTATCCCCAGGGTTCTGCTTAGATCCATGAACAGGGCCAGTGATCTCGGACAATGGTGTCCAATGAGGACATTTGCCATTGGTCATTGATATCTATAATTGTGCACGGTTTACTTTCATCCAAATCCATTTATAAAAATTCCATTCATTAAATTTGCTCATTAGGCCGCTGAACCTCCCGGTAAATAATTATGCTGCAGGCTGGATTCATATTTCTCTATTCCTACCTTGTGATGTATCAGATCCATAATGCACATTGGGGTGCCATTAGACAAACGCTGGCACTTTGGCAGAGCCAGCATTTGGTAAATGGCACCCAACGTACAACACGGATCTGATTTGCACACTAATGTGCACAACGTGTGTTACAATACCGCATTCATCGCAGCAAGCACAAGTATGCTTCAGCCCTTTAAGTCACCATAAGCTAGAAAACAAGTGGAATTTTCCAATGAGGAGATCCTATATTGTTTAATGAATAACTCCGAAGTGTTTCAAACACTAACCAAACACACAAATGGCTGAATAGAATGCAAATGTATGGCCCAGAGAAAAAAAAAAAAGTAAAACAAACTCAAATCAAATGAACTCGAAGCCTCAATCATAAGCAAACAGATTACAGTTTCTCAAACAGTTTTATCGCCTAAACATTTCAAAGCAAATTTGTAATCGGTGTTTTCTTCATTCTGTTGTTAAACACAAGTCTGTACGGGTTTATTCAGCCTTATTTAAACACCGAGATTGGAACTGATCTTATACAGTAATAGAGCAACAATAAAATGAAAAATAAATAAAATGATTCCGCCATTAAGCCGGTTAAATATGTGGGAACAATCTCATGATTATAGGAAAGGAGCCGAAGATTATGCAGAAGCTGAATAACGATGGGAAAATAATGGCTGAACTGCTAATGGTGTCCAGGAAAAGAAAATGTGACCGGTCAATGTTTAGAAAGTTTACTTTTCAATCTGGGTTTTATAAACCGAGGGTGATAGAAATCAGAAGGACTTTTCAAGGGGCTTCTGCATGGTGAAGCCTCTGCTCTGCAGGGTGCTGTGCTGTCTCCCTCTCCTAAATTGGAAGAAAAGTAATAAGATAAAAAAGTGTGAATGAGTCAATATTGCAGAATGGATAAGCAATGTCTCTTGAGCAATAAAATAAACTTTCCTGCTTCTTTTTCTCAATGTACACTGAGCTGTGCATGGCCAATACTGTGTATCCTGGTATGCCCCTTACTCGGGCACGGGCAAAATATGGACCATTGGGCTTTGAAATCTGGCCCATTTACACATAATTCAAATCAGTTCATACAAACACTTTCCATCCATCTGATACTGGCCTGACCCATCTGTCAACTTTTAAAACTCATTGTGGCCCCTGAGCCAAAAAGTTAGCCCATCCCTGTGCTAGATGAATGAATGAAATCCAGCACATATGGGAAGCTGCATCATTTCAGCCTAGCCATGGTTGCAGATTCAGAATCCCAAAGAGAACTAGGTGGTGAATTTAGAATTTAGGTTTACAAGGGCTGAGGTTAAAGCGGCAATGCATGCTCTAGTTTATTGCCATCCCAACCTCTTCCATTCTCCAAACCAAAGCCAAAAATAAAATAAAAAAACAAATCCTTAAACATCAGCTGTTGATATCACTTAGATAGATTGGCAACTAAAAAAAAAGGGAGCAGTGCCAGACATAGCCAACAGTGGGACCCTGTGTAGAAGTGGCTTTTGACCCCCATGGGTGCCCCTTGTGGCTGGGGAGGGTACCATGCACCAACACACTTTGCCCCTTCTCTATGCCCACCCCCTATAAAGCAATGTGCTCTAGCACTGTAGTCTGCACCTTGCCGTTCATTTTGGTAATGTGTGCAAAAGCTTGTGTTTTACCATAATGTATAAGCGTGAATGGGCCTTTAGGGATCGGGTTCAGATCTACTTTAGGTATTTATTTATTTTTCCAAGAGTCACTTAACTTCTCCCGACTCTGACACCACATACATTGTATTCTGTTCACTGCTACAACAGCAATATAACCCAAACCAAATGAATTACTAAATGTAACTTGTTGAGTTGGTTCCAAGAAGGGCTACAAACTGCACCCCTGCTTCATCCATGCCATATATCTCCATCTGCTCTCAGAGTGTCCTTAGGGCCACGTCTTGGCCACTAGCCATCATTAAATGAGTTTGCAGGGTTCACATGGCTCATCTTCGGGGATTGCTGGGGGAGACTTGGAAATCGCTGCCTCGGCCATCGATGTGTTATCAGCCTCATGTTATAGAGCAAGGATAGGACGTCATAATTTGCCATAATTACTCTTATTAATGAAGATGTTGTCATGATGAGGGAGCGCTCAGCTCGAAAAGGTCAGGCAGAATTCATTTATATCTTATGTTACTTAATACAACAAAAATATACCAGTAAGAAGTGCAGGGAGCAAATCACTTTAGTTACAGTAAAACGTTACTCTGACAGTCACAACTACAACTGAAACTCCAGCCAAAGGATTTGTAACTCTGTTCAGTTTGTTGATTTTCACACTTCTGCTGCACAATACAGCCAGGACGGTGACACCAGCATTCATTGCTACAGGGCTGTGCCACTGACCTGGCCATTGGAGTATGAGTTCTCATTTGTTTGCTGTGTTCACCAGGGAAGGAAATAGAAAAAGGGAAGGAAAGGGATGAAGAGGAGGAAGGGAGTAGGGAAAGGGCAAAAATTAAAGGAAAGGGGAAAGGGAAGGAATACAGGAAAGGGAACAGAAAAGATCAGGCCAGG
>NC_092862.1:144690918-144692083 GCF_032062135.1 Pyxicephalus adspersus
GAAAGGGGAAGGAATAGGCAAAGCCAAGGCCAATGGCCAAGAACATAGGAACAAGGACAAAGAATGAAAAAATGAAGAAGGGAAAGGGAATGAGTTAGGAAAAGGTGAAAAAAGGAAAGGGTGAGGAAAAAGAAAGCAAGCAAGAAAGAAAGAAAGAAAGAAAGAAAGAAAGAAAGAAAGAAAGAAAGAAAGAAAGAAAAGAAAGGAAGGGCAAAGCCAAGAGCAACAGCAAAGCTAGGGGTAAAGGATATGAAGCCAAGAAAAAAGGAAGAGCAAGGAAAAGAGAAGTAAGAAATAGAAGAAGGGAGAGGAAAGGAGTTATGGAAAGGGGAAGAGGAAGGGAAAGAGATGGAAGAAAAAGAAAGGGGAATGAATAGGCAAAGTCAAGGACAAAGGTAAAGGATATGAGAGGAAGGAAAAGAGAATGATGAAAATGAAGGAGGGAAGGGTAAGGAAGAAAGAAAGAAAAGGGGAAGGAAAGGGCAAAGCCAACGGCAACAGCAAAGTCTAAGGGTAAATCAGAGGATTGAAGAAAGGAAGGAAGGAAAAGAAGTGCAAGGAAGAGAGAAGAAAGATAGAGTAGTGGAGATTAAATGAATGTGAGGAAAGAAGGTAAGGAAAGGGGAATAAAGAAAGGTCCCACACAGTCCATCCTTCCACGTGATTGCAGCCACACTCTGCAGGAAAACAATGGACATCCAGGCGAATTATGGACTGATTAACCCGGCATTAATGTTATTAAGAAGAGTAGGCTTGACCCGGGGTTATGCTTGCAGTTATAAGCTAATATTGGTTGAGGGAGGAGATGGGAGCCCTGCAGATAACTTCCTCTGATGCTTTGAAGTTGCAGCCAAGGCCTCTCCGGAGAACATGCTTGAGCAACACACGTTTTCCTCCAGATTTCATAGAAAATGTCTAATATTTTATCTCGTTCTGTGTCTTGGCAAGCGTGCGAGGCACAGAGATATTGAGAGGTACACTTGGTGATAAGGGGCAGTAATAGTGGCTCTGTTCTATTATGGGCAGAACAAATAAAATATTGATCGGATCTATTCTCCATCAGCAAAATAATTCCTTGAAATATAAAGCAATGCATGGGTGGTATGTGTGTGCGGAGTACATGACATATATTATATATTACAAACAAATATGTGATAGATAGATA
>NC_092862.1:144692695-144705437 GCF_032062135.1 Pyxicephalus adspersus
ATGTACATTGCAAGGATTCTAACAAAGGGCATTGCAGATTCCAACCTGTTACTGTTCTGAAAAAGAAATCCGATTTGTTTCATTAGTTCCTTTTCATTCAGGGAGGGTTTAGTCCATTATAGCCAACCTGCAAAATACTATCCTATCCCAATAATCCATCATGTAATGGAGATGAACAATGGTAGATACAATGGATGATCAGCTCATAAGACAACCATTACCTCACAGATGAAATCAAGAGGTATATGTGTGGACATGAAGGAAAAAGGAATGTATCATTCACAGGGATCTCTTCCGAGCCCCATAACATTTCCTTGTAGTGACATAGAGGGTGAAAGAACCGCCTGTGTTGCAAATGTAGGCTTTCATTACTTCAGAAAGTGTTGAAGGCCAAAGAATGCTGCAACAATGGAATGGATAACAGCAAGGACACACGGGCCGGCAACTAGGGGGATTTAATGGTTTTCTCTTGCAATTTTTCTTTTGTATTTATATAGTGCCGACATATTACACAGCGCTGTACAAAATCCATAGTCATGTCACTAGCTGTCCCTCAAACAAGCTCACAAATCTAATGTCCCTACCATAGTCATATGTCATTATCACAGTCTAAGGCCAATTTGGGGGAAGCCAATTAACCTAACTGCATGATTTTGGAATGTGGAAGAAAACCAGAGAACGCGGAGGAAACCCAGACATGAGGAGAACCTGCAAACTCCATGCAGATAGTGTCCTGGCCAAGATTTGAACCTAACGGCTGAGCCACCATGCTGCTCATGAAGTGGGGGACCCCAACGCACAACATTCCAGCACTCTGCACCTAATTCTTGAAAATTGGGGTCCTGGATGTGTGTAATTGGGTAATTGCTCAATTTGCCCTTACCCTAGCTGAAGACGTGATCAGGTCTTATTAATGGCAGCTGAAGACCTCCAGTAAGTGTCCATATGGAATCCACCAAATCAAGAATGGAAATGGTTCTGATGGATGAATTTTGGGTCTTTTCTTGGTAACTTGCTCAGATAAAATGTACTGAAATTCTACTCTTTGGCTTCCATCTTTGATTAAAGTGAACGTTATAATAAAATCAATGTGCAGCTAGAAAACACCTAAATAAGAATGAAAAACAATTCACTATTTTTAGCCAGCGAGGGATTATTTTGGGGACGGGACGCGGGAAATATCTGCATTTTGTTTTGATGAAGTGGAGCTACCTCTGAGCTTGCGGCATGTCAGCCTGGAATTTTATTAACCTAATTGCTTCTGTGAGAAAATCCCGGGGTTATAAAATCTATTTTTATATAAATACAGAATGTTTTCTCTGGCTGGACACTTTTACACCACGTTAATGCCGGGTCTTGCCTGATGTTGGTCTGGTGAGGACTGTGTGTGGGATGCTATGGATGGGGAAACCACATTGGGAATTAGAAGTGTCCCATAATGCAATATCCACCGACCTCCTGGGCCCTTTCTGCTGCTTTCCTTGGCCATGGAGGTGAAATACTCCCACAGTCCGCACATGTGAGCACCTCTGTGGCTGCAAGAGAACTACTACTCCCAGTGCTGGAGGATGGGAGGAATAAAGAGAAGGGTGGAGAGGAGAGCGAGGGATAGAGAATAGAGAGACGGATGAAGAGAAGGAGAGAAAAGGAGATGAGAGGAATGCAGAGGAGAGAAAGGGAAAAGGAGGAATAGAGAATTGGAAAGAAAGGATTGGAAGAGAAGAAAAGAAAAGGAGTTCAGGAAAAAGGAAAGGAGATGTTGGATGGGAGGGGGGCATTAGGAGAGGAGTGGAAGAGAGAAAGAGCAAAGAAGAAGGACAGGGAAATAGAAGTAGAGTAGATGAGAGGGGGAGAGATGATGAGAGGCGAGGAGAGAAAGAAGAGAGGGAGAGGAAAGTAGATGATATGAGAGAAGTGGAGAGAAGAGGAAGAACCAGGAATAAGGAATAAATGGTGATAAGAGGAGAGGAGTGGAACAGAGATAGCAAAGAAGAAGGACAAGGGATAAGAAGAAATAGAAATAGGAATGAAACAAGAAATAGGAATAAGAGTAGATGAGAGGAGAAGAGAGAAAGAGAGAGCAGAGGGAGAGAAAAGTAAATGAGATGAGAGGAGTGGGGAGTAGAGGAGAGGATGGAAATGAAGAGAAACAGCGAAGGACAGAAAATAGGGAAAGGAAAGAGAAAAGTAAAACAGTGGAAGAGAAGAACAAGAAAAATGATGGAAAGGCAATGGGGGGCGGGTAAGAAAAAGAGAGAGAGAGGGAGAGAGAGAGGGAGAGAGAGCAAAGTAGAAGAACAGGAAATAAGAGAAGTAGATGAGAGAGGGAGAGAGGAAAAGAGAAGAGGAGAGGCAGAGGAAAGTTGATGATATGAGAGGAGTGGAGAGAAGAGGAAGCGTGAGGAATAGAGATGAGGAAGAGGAAAGGGAGAAGCGATGGAAGAGAAGGAGAGAAAAGAAGGACAGGAAAGGAGAGGGAAAGGAGATGGCAGTGGGGGGTAGAGAAGAGGAAATAATACGAGTAGAAAGGAAAGGAGAGAGAGAGAACAGGGGGAGAGAAAAGTGGATGCGAGGAGTGGAGATAAGAAATGAGAAAATAAATGAGGAAGAACAAGGAATAGAGAATAGGGAGAAGAAAGGGAAAAATAAAGGAGTGGAAGACAAGAAGAGTAAAATGGGGGAAATGAGGTGTGGGGGGGTGAGAGGAAGAGAGGAGTAGAAGAAAAGAGAGAGCAAATAAGAAGGAAAGGAAAAAAAGAAGATTAGAGGGAGAGGAGGGAGAGAAGAGAGGGGAAGGAAAGCAGGTGAGATGAGGGAAGTGTAGAGGAAAGAATAAAAGAAGAGAGGTGAGAGAGTGGAAAGAGAACATGAGCGGAAAAGAGAGAGAACGGGATTGAGGGAGAACAGGAAGAGACAGAAGAGAATATAAGAGAAGAGATAATAGAGTAAAGAGAGAAAAATGAATGAGATGACAGGGGAAACAAGAGGAGAGGAAATCTAGAGAAGTTTCTTGCTGCAGTTGTATTCTGCAGGCCTAGGGAATGCTGGTGACCCCCCAGGGGACAGAACTTTGGCACGTTGGGCTGAGAGAAGTTGGGTTGAATGGTGCCGGGGGCATTTCACCCAGAAGGATATCAGTGATTGATCGAACAGCGAGGAGGAAGTCTGTGAGGAGGAGATAATGGGGGCATTGCAGCATGAACTATTTTTATTATTCATTTATTAAACAACATTTGATCTACTAATGAAATGTAATAATAAAAATAAAGCTGGATTTGGGTCTCATATGTGAAGACTTTTATGGGGAAGAGTCTTTCGGTAGCTTCACGCAGCTGCTTGTGTACATTCTCAGTGAAGGTTTTTGTTGAAAAGTCTGAGCCCAGAGTTTGGGAGGTCCAGCAAGTTCACCGCAAAGTCAGGCGCACACTGAGAGATAAGGAGTGTCCATGTTCTTTTCTCCCCCGCATTTTCTAATATTTGCACAACGCTTGTTGGCTCCTCGGCTTTGTGCATTGCAGCAAAGTTACAGATTGGTGGTTTGGGTTGTCTGACCACAGAACATGTCGGGGTTTGCTTGATTCTGATACTACCCTTTACTCACAAAGATGTGACCCTGCATGGCCTGATTTTATTGGTCACAGCAGCATTTATTTTACTAAAACCATAATTTATAAAACATTATAATAATACATATTACCACCATGTGATTAACTGCGAACAACTACAGCACCATCATAACCACAGCCCGCAATGATTTTACCAGGATGGTGGTGGGCCTTGGGGTACCATAAAAGTGTTCACTGCCCCCCAATTACCACAAAGCTGCAATGATGGCAATACCTCCCCAACTGTGGGTGATGGAAGGGTTGGGCTGGCCCATAGGAGGACCAGAAAGAACCTCTGGTGGGTCCCAGTCATATGCCCCTTCTGCTGCCCTTCATATGCCTTATGGTGGAACTCTGGCCATTGTTGCCTTCAAAAAAATGCCACCATGCTAGGAAAACGAGCCATCCTTCTCACTTCATCTTTGTTGGCCTCATATCCCCAATTCGGCCTTGAATGGCAAGGTGTGCAGATCCAAACCACTGGCTGCAGATGCTTCAATGAGAGTGAATGATTGGGCCTGATTTGGTAAAGTTCTCCAAGGCTGGAGAGGATAGACTTTCATCAGTGAACCTGGGTCATCCAGCAAACCTGGAATGGATTTCTTTTGCTGTTTATTAACAAATGATTTCAATTCTGGACCAGATCCATTCCAGGTTTACTGGATCACCAAGGTTCACTTATGAAAGTGTGTCTTCTCCAAGCTTTATTAAATCAGCCCCATTGTTCTGGTGACAACAGTAATATTTCAAATTCCCATTACAAACAATAGTAAATATTTAGAAGAAAAGAAGTACGAAGAACACAACAGCAGACATCCAACCTGCTACAACTCTATCCAAAGTGTAAGCAAATCCAAACCTGAAAACCAAAAATGTTTTATATCGCAGCTTATTGCAAGGTTGCACTTTGAATTATCTAATTTCACAAGAATTGCCTCCATCATACAAGAAGTGGGAGGAAAGAACAAACTCCCCTCTTACTTATTGCAGCTTATTAGTCCATTGGTGATCTTTATTCTTTTACCCAGAGATCCTGCCAGTAACATACTTCTTGTCCTAGAATGACAACGTTCAATCATTGCACTGTGTGTAGGGTAGGACATAACCCTAAGATGAGACTACAGATCACCATCCTCTCCAGGGGGGAGTTGTTCTGTAGTGCTGACCCAACTAGCGAGCACAGAAAGTTATCGGCAAGATTTCTGGCAGATCACCGAGTATTTTTACACTTATAGATAACAAAATACTTTTAACGGTATCAGACCATTTATCAGACCAAAAAAATGCAAATGTCATGGTGCATCGGTTTATCATAAAGTTTCCTTTTTAACCCAGCAGGAATAAAGCTCTGCAGAACACCGGGAAACCTTCCTGTGAAGTCCATTCTCTGCCCATCTCAGTCTGTAGGAAAGGACCGATTTAGGGCTGTTGCTCCATTAAGCATTGATCTGGCACAGCACAGAAAGTGAGCTCAGTGCCGGCCTTGCATCAGCCCACGCACAGCCCCATGGATGAATGATTTGGACACTTCATTGCACAATGTTTCTTATATTGTCAGTTCCCAATTTTTTAAATGTTTGTCTCCTACAGAATTATTACACTGATCTCCGGCTCCATCCTGAAGTCACTTACTATTATAGCTGCTCCAGTGAATGTTTTTCCTGCTCGGCTAACAATGCCAAACATGGAGCCTAAAGCCCAAATCCAGAGTTTTGGCTAGAATGGGGAAGGATAAAGGGCATGAATTTGCTAGAAATGTTGGGGTCCCTGGGCTCCATTGAAAAGAAACCCCCAGCACTGCAATCTATGTAATCCATTTGGTACCATTTGTCCATTCTCACCTGGTCTTCTTCCAGATTCAGAGTCAGTCTGGATTATGTAACTTCCATGCATGAGTATGAGAGCTACTTCATCCTGGCACGATTCCTGGCCTGAACGCTGAGCTGTACATGCAGGCAGGAAGATGATGGTCGGGGAGGAAGATTTTTTGACTCACACTGTTCCTTCTGTTTTGTATAAGTCAGATTTTTATTTCAATATGTATTCATTTTTGTAGCTTTTGTGTCCCGTGTAGTCACTGAAACAGGAAGTGAGTTTCCTTGGAGGAGGGGAGCACAGACAGAACTGAGGTGAATGTATAATTGTATAATATATATAGTTATATGTATACTCAACTAAATCTGTATGAAATATGTTTAATATTTCTGTTTTTTTTTTGTGCAACTACTTTTTTATTTAAAAGGTGCAGCACCGCCCCCTAATTCTAAGCCGCCTAGGCATCTCGGGCATGTGCAGAAGGAGCCTTTTTGCTCAAAGAGAAAAATTTGCCAATCTCACTCATGTGCAGTGAGATCGGCAAATTTTTTTTTCATCCTACGTCACCCAATCTCATGCCTCGGTTGGGTGACGTAGGATGAAGAGCCCGGAAGATGAAGATGGCGGCGCTCGGAGCGCCAGCCCTGGAACGGATGCCAAGATGTCGCAGGACCAAATGCAGGACACCCCCGAAGTGATCAGACTGCCCTGCGGAATTGAGGGTAAGTGTGTTTTTGTTTTTTTTTAGTTTTGAGTATAGTTCCTTTTTAAATTTATACAACGGTATAAATCACGGTTGGGATGGTCGACCCTCCGTGTGGCCAGTCGGCTGGATTAAAACGTGTACAGGGCGCAGAGTCTAAGACACAAGCCTCCGGCTTCACCAGCGCACCCTACGAGGGGCACGTAGGGGCTGGTAACTGCTGACTGAATAGGACCCAAGCGTAGTCAGACAGGGCCGGGCTTGGTATACCAGAGAATCAGAAGCAGGATCAGGGAAAGCAGACAGGAACCTGGAAGCAGAGCCTAGGGGAACTCCTTGTTCAGACAATATCATGTTGCAAGTCACTTCCTTTGATAGGGGAGGCAAATTTATGTGGCAAATAGAGATCATGTGACCAGCAGGTAACAGAACCCACCACCAGAGGGAGTTCTGGAGCAAAGGCAGATCATATGGTGCTTACACCACCACCAGCAGATGGAGAGCTAATGTGGAATATTCTGGTACTCTGGGGTAAAGGGGTAATCTCATAAAGTCATAGAGACCAGGACGTTAGGATGGGTGACACAAACAAGGGAACTGACCCCCTGGTCCTGAGAGGATCTGTGACACTAAGAAGGTTGTAGGTTACCTTGATTTGTTCAGTTTTTACAAATAAGAGCTGGTTGATGGTCAATAAAAATCTCCAGGAAATTCTCCAGTGTAAATGACCAACATTGCAACTTAACCTAGAATTATGCAAAGAAGGGGCAAAAAACTCATAATACTCTCACCATCATGCACCGATGCCGAAATGGCAAGAAACATTGCAAAGAGAGCCCAGCATACAACAAAGCTGATTGATATATCCTGGGGACCTCAGTCAGCACCAAATGGGCCTTTAGCTATAACTCTGAAGTACTCCCAGTCATCCATCTAGGGACCCAAAACAATAACTGTAAGGATTCCAAACCATTATTATAGAGACTCTCAGCCTTTACTCAAAGGACCAACAGCCATTAGTCCAAGGATCATGAGCTGTCATTTCTAGACCTCCATATCTGTCACTCCTGGAGCTCTGTGATATAACTCCATAGCACTCCAAGTTGTCACTCTCCAAACCCTGCCAACCATCACTCAACAAAAGCTAAACCATTCCCCCAAGGACTCTAAGCTGTCGTTATAAGCACTGCCAGTCATCACTCTAAGCACTGCCAAGCCATTGCCCTAAGGACTCCAACCCATTACTTTAAAGGCCCTCAGGTATCACTGACAAGAACCAATCCCTATTAGTCCAAATATCCTGAACCTACTTTTAAGACCCAAGAACCCATTACTCCAGGGCCCTTTAACCATTCAGATTTCCATCCAAGTGCCCCCAGGCATCACTTTAGGAACACCAATCCATCACTTTCACTAACATTGACCATCATTCAACCCAGAGAAAAGAAGCAATTTAATGGTGGAGAGACTCTGAGTCATCCTTCCAAGGACTCCCATCCCAGGACCTTCGGCCATCACAATTTAAGGAATGTCAGGTTTCACTGTAAGGACTTGGAGTAATTTGTCCAAGGACCCCCATTTGCCATTCCATGGACTTTCAGCCATCACTCTATGGACCCCAGCCATCAATGGGGATCTCAAGTTGTTAATTCTCTGCTAATGAACACATTATAGGGCAATATAAAAAATTATTTTGTAATAGTTTTTACTTTTTTTTTTGAAGTGAAATGTTATAGGAACACAAACATGGCAGGCAGTCTTCAGGGAAAAGGTTACCGTCATAAAATATGATCGTTTTATCCGTAGTTCACTTTTATACGCCTTGTCTGGGCCATCGTTTGGAATTGATGCGCCAAAGGAAAATAATATCTAAAAGTCCGCGGTAAAAGCGGTGAAATAGAGCAGGCGCTGTCAGTTCTGAGAGGCTCCATGTTTTGTCGTGTCAGGAGAAGACGCATTAACGTGGAGGAGGATGAGACCTGGGCTATGTTATTGTCATGGCCAAACCAGTGACCTGCAAAATACGCATTACTGGACGGGTCTTGGCATCCTCTCGTAGTAACAAAGTATTCAGAGTTTAGGTCTGGAAAAGGAGAGAAAAATCCAGGAAACAGAGAGAGAAAAATGCTGTTGTCTCAAAAAATGAAAGCAGAATGCAGCAACGTATCCACAATCCTTTAAACCTGATACCAAAATGGGACAATTGTCAATCCTCCGCCCCAACCCTCCGGGAGGATTTTTCTCTGGTGACTAATGGCTCATTACAAACAAACATTCATAACACCCTAAAGCTAAAATGTATAATAAAACAATTCTGAGCTGCAGTACTTCTTCTCCATCACTAGAAGGCCCCATTCTTCTGATTAAATGTCATTAAAACCACTCCCCCTGACATCAGGTGATCATGGTCCGGCCCCCTCGGTACCATCCTAATGCCTTCACAACTTTTCTAAGAAAAGGAAGGACTGGCTGGAAGATTTATGTTTTTTTCTTGTTACTGATGCGTTCTTGCAAGGCATGGCAACACACGACTCAAAATATGGGGCAAATATTGTCAATCCAAAACCAACACATTGCAGAATACAATCGATCACACCATGACACAACACACTAATCATTCCATTGTGGTTCAATACATTGCTTAAAAAAAGGCCATGTGCATTTTCTGTACCATTAACATGCAATATAACAAAGTTAATGCAATAGATCAGTAAAGTGTGAATGATCCCTGAAATATAGATAAGCATAGTTTAACCCCGTTAAAAGGATACATTCAACCTTTTGGCAAAGTTGCATTAACAGCAACAATGGTGCAAATCTGAATTCTACAAGAATTTTACTTAAAAAACAAGTAATTATGATGTCATTGGACATATAGAAACTTGTCCCTTGAACTCGTGTCTTGGCTCTTCCCCGTAAAAATGAGAATTTCTGCTGTGCAATTTTCCCAGAATTTTACTGGAAATCTGCATCATGTAATTCAACAAGACAACATTGGACATTGCTGTAAAACCTGTCTCGACCTTAATTCTACCTGAATTGAAAAAATATGGAATATTCTAATATACAATTATATCTGATTCCAGATTCAGATTCCACCAGAAATTCTTCCTTGAAATGAGATGAAATTGTTCATTGAGGTAGAACATGTTCCTAGGAATGCATGCTTTGATTCTACCAAAAATGTCTACTGTGCAATTCCACCAGATTCCCCCGAAATTCTTCCTGATACAGAAACATTTCACCACATAATTCTATCAGAAGGAGTTGGATCTTGTTATAGAACATGAAAAAGAATGCCTGGATTCTCCCTGAATTCTACCTAAAAATGAGAATTAGGTTCTATAAAATTGTATTAAAACTCCACTTGAAAATCAACAAAATTCTACCCGATGAAGCCGAGCCTTGATTTTACTTAACAATAAAGAAAATCTGTCAAGTAGCTCCACCGGATTCTCCTTGATTCATATCAATTTCTTTGGCACATATTGGGTTTTTTTTCAAAACAATGTCAATATTCTAAAATTTCCATTTTATTAATATCGCTTAAAAAAAGTATTTATAACATTTTTAGCATCATATACACCAAGACAAAAATCCCATATATATATAGAAAGCACCGTGTATCATAAAAAAGTGTGATGATTGTGGTTGATGAACTTGATGAACTTTTTTCAACCTGGCTAACTATGTATCTGTGGAACTTCGATTATCCCCATTTAACAAGTTACAGTGTTATACAGAAGCACTACAAGTAATGAGCTTTCTAGGGCTACAATATTTACCAGTTCCACTATAAATGGTGACACGTTTCACAGAACAACGTCTGCTTCATCAGGATCAAAATACTTACCAATTGATTGAAAAACATAGAGGTCATAACAATAGTAAAGTTATATATGCATGAGCATGCCGGACATCACATCAAAACTTCAATATATGGAACTCTCTTTGCTCTCATATCAGCTTGTTGTGGCCCCAGGATATGAGGTACCAGGCAGGATAAAATGTGCTAAAGAGCCAATTAAATTTCTTCATAATCCATCTCTACTTTACCAGAAGACCGATATTTGTCCAGCTCCCAACCCTCCAGCTATTGCTTTTGTTTGTTATTAGTAGGAACAGTTATCTTTGATTTAACCCGAATTTTACCAAAAAATTGTGTACCGTGCAATTCCATAAGAATTCTTCCTGAAAACAGAAACATTTTGTTCTGTAATTCTACCAGATGGAGTTGGATATTGTCATAGAATATGTTTCTGCAGAAGGACGTCTCTATTCTATATATGTGAACTTCTGCTTTGCAATTCTATAAAGTTGTACAATAACCAAGAAGCCGAGCCTTGCTGTAGAACTTGACCATGGAATCCCTAAATTCTACATGAACATAGAGAAAGTCCAAAGAGTATCTCCACCAGATTTTTCCAGAATAGACAATAGACAATATTCTTCTGTGTACATCTATGATATAAAGCCGGACATTGTCGTTGTATCAGTCTCTGCATATGAATGCCTTGGGAGTACATTCGTAGAATTCTACTGCTCAATTCTACAGAAAACAGAGAAATCCTTCACTGCAATGTCAGTGTTTTAATGCAAATAATAATAATACCAATAATTCTACCAGGTCAGTTGAAGGTTGTTGTAGAATGTGTCCATGTAAACACACAAATTACTTCTACCTGAGTACTAACCTAAAAAAGAAAAAAATCTACCATGTAAATGTATGACAGCCTGTTATGAGGCGCTCTTTGGCCTCCCAGGCGTTGCCCCACCACAGGAGGGCGCACTCGGTCTATTGCTTCCGGTGGCTGCTCTTGCAGTAGCACAGGGGTTTCAGGTAGGATCAGTGCTCTGAGGGTTGCAGCATCCCTGTAGCTGGGTTTTCCCCCTCGGCATCCCCTGCACAGGCTGTAGGGAATGGAGCTGTGTTGCAGCTGATTAGCAGAGCAGTTCCTGCAATCCCATTCTCTCATTGGCTGCTGGGGTTTTAGAGGCATTGCCTGTGACCCCGACTCTGCTTGCGCCTTTCCTTTGTACCTGGCTTGGTGGCTCCTGTGTTAGACTTTGGCTTGTTTTCTGGATTCCCTGGTAATTCTGTACGGTGTATCTGTGGGCTCCGGGTCAGCTGCCGGCCTATCACCAGACACCAATCCCTTGGGCAATAAATCCTGGGGGTAACCAAGTGCTGGGAGACGCAACCAGTCCCACGAGGCTGAGCGGGGGCTGCTATAGGTGAAGACTGTGGTGGTAGATTGGGGACTGGTGTCTGAAGAATACCGGTACTGACCCGGGCCTTACACAGCCATTCCCAACTAAGGTTCTATGCTGCCCCCTCCCATTGTATGCTGCTTCCCCACCTCTTAGATTGTAAGCTCTTCAGGGCAGGGTCCTCTCCTCCTCCTGTGTCACTGTTTAATAATAATAATAATTAAAGATAAAGTTCCTCCAGAAGTAGCCGGGGGTTCCTTTAGCTGTAGGTGATGGACCTTCTGTATGGTGACGCCTGGCCCGATGCCACCAGAACCAGCTGCATAAAACCAAGGACATTTCCAAAGCTGGCATCCTGACCACTAAAATATGGCGGCATTCTTACCATTGGCAACCAACGCAAATGACACCTCCCCTGTATAATATAGCCTGGGTTCTCCAACACCCGAACATTCTTTTATGGGTTTCTCAGAGGTAGTAAGGTTGTTAATTGTTCAGTGTAATCCCACCGGATGGAATTGTAAAGTATTCCCAATATTATCATTGTTATTAAACAGGATTTATATAGCACCAACATATTACGCAGCGTTGTACATTAAATAGGGGTTACAAATGACAGACAGATACAGACACTCATACAGGAGGAGGAGGGGACCCTAACCTGAAGAGCTTACAATCTAGGAGGTGGGGGAAGTATCACACAATAGGAGGGATATGGAATGGTGGGAAGTAGTGAGGATTTGGGAGACAGAAGAAGACGGGTAGGTGAGGGGGAAGCGTTGGGGTTTGAGGGCTTTTTTATAGGAGCAAGCTGAATAGGACGAGGAAGACCATTCCAGAGAGTCGGGGCAGCTCTAGAAAAGTCTTGGAGCCGTGCTTGGGACAAGGTTAAGAGTGAGGAAGTCAATAGTAGGTCCATGCTAAAGAACCCTGGGAGTTTCCCTGAATTTTGCTAGAGAAATTGGATTTTTTAGGCGCCTTACTAATAATGAATACAAATAATAAATGAGAATTATTCAAATTCTGCCAGGTCAATCTGTTGTCGCTGTTATTTTTGCACCCTTTTCTAGATATGGGTGAATGTTTATATTTAATTCTCAGTTTGATGAATGAGCGTCCTGGCAGCCCAAAAAACAGCTGGAGCGACCGCAGGTCAAACGGAGAGTTGTGAGTAAATGAACGGGGACAGGACAGGGGTGTAGTTAGTCCTCACGGTGGTGAAAACTTCAACAAAGAGACAGACAGAGAACACAGCCTGGGATTCATCCTGCGCAGGAGACCCAGCTGGACACCGGCAGATCTGTAAACACGCCATTGCTGGTGACACAGCGCGATTCACACCGCGACACGGCCGCCGAGACCAGAATATCTCCCCCTGCGGCCGGGAAATACTTTTCCTTTTTTTTTT